>NC_056729.1:1081159806-1081452306 GCF_019279795.1 Protopterus annectens
TGCTCTCTAACAACTGTGCTGTATTGTACAAGGAAAATATTTTAATATAATCAGGAAGGTGTATCAAAGAGCACATGTATGTTTCGTGTGTAAGGGGCCTATGATTTGAAAACAGCCCAAAGTTAATCTTTATCTGCCACTGGCAAAATGTATTGTCTTTGAATGTTGGTTTCAATGCTGCTTCAATGAATAAGAGTTTCAAGGGCAGAGAAGTTTTAATGCTAAGTCTATCTTCATTGTGATAGTGCATTGCTTTGTTTAGCAGATATCTATTAAGTGTTTGTGTTGTAAAATGTAAAATAATGCTTTCAAATGAAATCCAAATCATTGCAGAAGGAAAGCTGTATGCACACTATAGTGTTTATGGTAAATGGGGCAAAATAACCAAGGAATGGGACATTGGAATGGCTGCAGGGGGTGGCTCCATTCAACCATGATTTTGTGAGGGGGGAAGGGCAGCAAACTCAGACAGGCCTGGCTGAACTATACCTCTCAACTGTCCAGATTTTTGCAGAATGAATAGATTTTTGCTTCTTATTTTTGGTTTGTTCCTCATGAAATTTGTGGTTTCTTGCAAATCATTTAAGAATGAAGTCACTAAATAATGACAGACATTAAGTTTCAGACATCATGACCTTCAGAAAAATGCATGCTAAAGCAAGACCTGTTATTCTATCAACTGTCTTAAATTTATGCAAGAGCAATTTTTAGTACTGTTTGTATGTATTGTTCCCCCCAATATATTTTGCCTTGTCCAGATTTCCTGCATTAAGAGGTTTTGAGGTACATGCAAATTGCTTTATAGAATTAGGAATATCCAAACATCTCAACTGTCCCCAATGTTGGCTCAAAATGTTGCTTTTCCCCTAATAATCCCTCTACAAAATAGCAATTTTGGAAGAAAATGTGGAGGGTTTAAATTATAAATAACTCTAATGATCATAGTTATAGATTACTTTTATTTCAGCAATGCATATAGATTCTCTAATTTTGTCAGTTGCTCAAGTTAACAGTACTAATATTAAAAAGGTCTCCCTTCTTTGATAGGTTCCCAGCTGTATTGTGTGGCAATTTTATATTTTTGCATCACATTTTTGGTTCGTTTTTCATAAAAATTGTGGTTTTCTGGCAAATTAGTGGCAAATCATTGACTGAAGTTAGAAAAATAATGGCAGACATTTGAGTTTCAGATTTCATACCCTCCAGAAAATTCATACTAATGCAAGACCTACTACTATTCTATTATCTTTCTACGTTTATAAGAGCAATATTTAAAAATTGTCCTTATTTTTGGGCCTGTGTCCCACTTCTATGTATGGTTTTGTCCAAATTTCTTGCTCTGAGGTTGAGAGGTATGAGTGTCAGAGCCATCACCGTCAGCCAGAGACATTTCAAATTGTGACACACTTGTTGCACCCACTCCCCCATGTAGTGACTCTGGATGTGTCCAAGCAAGGCAAGGAGCAGTTATGCAGTGTAAGTGTGCGGAGTATTCCCCCATCCAAGGTAGACACAAGTACGACAGTGGATTTTCATCTGTCCTTGATTTTGCAGAATGTTCTAGTTTTCTGTCATATTTTTATACTGTTGATTTATGCTTCTTCAGAAAAATGCATGCTGTCGCAGTGCCCTGTTGCTCTGTGTTTAAGTAGCAATGCTTTAATGACCATCAGGTAAGCTTGTCAGAGATTGTAAGATGCAAGTAATCTATAATAAGCATACTGTTAAAGAATTACCAACATTGAAAGCCTTTTTTGTTGTTGCCATGCAGAGAATATTTACATAACTAGATAACGTATAAGCCTTAGGTATTGAAATGCATATGACAGTATTTGTAATAAAGAACAGGATTACAGTATTTTAAGAAGCTCATTACATTTTTTGGAGACTTGCAGTCATCTTTGCAGGCTTTACATGTAAACTAAACAGAATGCCAATCTATCATGTGTGGTCCATAACCTGTGCAGTAATCCTTTAAGCAATTTATCTTGAGCTTGTTTCTTGTTTGCTGCTCATGTTTTACTTTGATCATGTCTTCCCCATGAAACAAGTCGATAGCTGTTGTCAGGCAGCAGGTCTTTTTGGATAAGAAACATTTTTACAAGTGGGGGTATCACACAGATTGCTACTTTCAGCATGTTACTTGGTAATTTTATAAAGCTGAATATAAATTATAATTGAAATTGCACTACAAGGAGAAGTGGTTTGAGTTGAGTGCTGCTTGTTTTTTTTAATAATTGATTTTGACTGGCATTCCAGTAATGTATTTAAAAAGTAATTTATTTTTTCATGCCTCACAATCTTTGTGTTTCCATCTATATATTAAGTAAGCTGTCATGTAGCCAATGCATTGAAATATTTTTTTCTTCTACACTTCATTTTTTCTTGATTGGACTCCCATAATGACGGTTTGGCACCCAGGGCAGCATATTTAATTAAAGTTCTAGTTGTTGTGGTTTTGAGCATAGCTCCACCCCTTTCTAGTTGGCCACACCCCATTTCTATTGCCCCCACCCATTCAGCTGTCTTCTGCAGCCCCCTTTAATTTGAAGTCACCAGCCGCCACTGATATATATATATATATATATATATATATATATATATATATATATATATATATATATATATATATATTTACCTATATGCATACATGTCCCAAAATGCCAATACAAACATATGCTGCTGATAGACCCCACCCATAAGAGGGGCAGCATGCACAGTTGGATAGAAAAGGAGCCATGACACTCAAATCTGCCCCCCCCCACACAGTCCAAATAAATAGGTGAACAGTACACTGCTACATAATCATGGTAGGCCATATACAATGGCCAGACATACAACCTCTTAGCAAAACAACTAAAATGACTAACATAGCAAATAGAAATACAACCAGACATTAATTAACATATGTTTATTATACTCTGATGTTTTGGCCAAAGCCTTCAAGGAGTAAAACATTACAAGAAATACATGTCTTAATCACAAGAAGCAATTAACACTTAATTACATAATTAAATATGCAGCATCCAATTACACTCCTTATTTAACCTCCTACATGATAAAATATCACATTTAATATTAATACATTGAGTCTGTATATAACAATTGTCCTTTTATGAATGTTTCATCAAACTGAGGAACAGACCTTTTCAAAAACACTACCTTGGATCCCACTACTGTATCCATGGTGAGATTTATTCAAATGTACGGCTATAGAGCTGTCATCTTTCTTATCAGTATTATGTCTCACATGTTCTAACAGCCTAGTTTTAAAACATGTGTTACTCTCCCCCACATAAAATATGTTACAAGGGCATCTAAGTGCATTCTTTATACACCAACCTCTTGAATGTACAGACTTCTACATGTTTTCCAGCCTTTCCCCTCAGCAGGAATGACAGCACTAAATAATGATAGACCATTATACCTATCAACCTCCTACTGTATGACATCTGGACAAAGCCTGACACAATTGGTGGACAGAAGCACTAATACATGGGCATACTTGAAATATTACTGTTATACACTGAGAAAGTTGCTGGTGTTACAGGGTTTGTTGTAACATATCTTTTCTGAGGGATATAAAGTCAGAAAAGCAAATGGAAGTTAGCATTTACAGAATGCAATCACCAGAATATGCTACTGATTTGCCAAGGACAACACCTGTCTGGGAAACAAACCAAACATAACAGGCTAACCTGTAGCCATTATGTGGATAGCCTACAGTTGAGAGCTATGCAGAGACAGAACTTTATCAGACTGAAACCCATGCAGAAGTAGGATGTGCAGACAAACCCTTTTAAACTGGCAGTATTCCAAACATGTAACAGCATTACTCACATTCTGCCCTTAAGTCCTGAACCTTTTCCATCATTTAGTTGGCTTGTCTCCACAAGTCTTGTTGTAAGAGGTAGTAGCTCACACACCTCCAGGATGTCTTCCTCACAAGTAAGGGAAAGGGCCAACATCACATGGATTACTCAATTATAGGAGTGTGTTGCCATGACTTTGGCTATTGGAAGAACTACACAGCTGCTCTGCATGCAATTAGCACAGGCCATCACCTGCTCATGAGCATCACCTACAAAAGCCATGCAGCCACCTATTCAAACCAGCTCTGTCACTGTAGTGCAGAGAGAGAGAGAGAGAGAGAGCAAATAAAACAATTAAAACATAAACTGGAAAAGAGAAGAAAAAAAGGTAAGTGGAACATGTAAGCATGTAATTGACTGTAGTACTTGGTGTGTAATAATGGGAAATATTATTTGGAGGAATATATATGTCTCAACAAGACTTGCTGTACTAATGTCCTGCTGAACAGCTGCTATGGCCATAGCATCTGGCCCTGTCAGCAGTGGGAGAGATCACAGTCATACCTCTCAACTCTACAGATCCTCACAGAATGTCCAGATTTTTCCATCACAGTTTTTTGTCTGTTCCTCCTGAAATCTGTACTTTTCTGGCAAGTAGCTGAGGATTGAAGTAATCAAGTAATGACAAAGACTTGAGTTTAAGACTCCACATCCTTAAGAATATTCACAGTAATGCAAAATATATAATTCTACAAACTTCCTATGTTTGTAACAGGAATATTTAAAGTATGTCCCTATTTACCCCGCCCCCCCCTCATTTTAGGCTTTGTCCAGATGTGATGCTCTAAGAGGTTGTGAGGTTGCCTCACAGCTCAGGAGCCTGACTCAGCCTGGGAAATGATAGCTCATATATGACAACTTCTGGGGTGCCTGTCAAATAGTTGACTGTGCCACTGCTAGGCCAGTTAATGGGATATTGTCCATATCCATATGTTACCTGTGAATATGAGTATGACACATGTTTATCTTGTAGAGCTAAGATACCTATATAGGGCATGTGCATAGTAAAGTACTGTTGCAGATGTGTTGGACTGCATGTGATATATGGAATTAATAACATTCAACTGTACAGTGTTCTGCTGGATAATAAGCACATTTGTGACTGATATCTGTAGTCACATACACATATACCTGTGTTATGTTAGCCAAGCATTTGGCAGGTCTGTGAGCAATGACATTGTAATATAATAGCCTACTTATGACTGTTGGGCATCTTCCAGGTTATCACAGTGATGTCAAAGCCTACTGTGCAATCAATGTACTAATGCATGGTGCAGCTATATTAATACAGTATCAATAACGATGTCCCTTTTGTCACCCATTTATGTGTGCCATTGTCCAAATGTATTGCTATAACAGGTTGAGAAGTATGATTGAGCAGCAAGACTGTAAATACAGTGTGCCATACTAACACAGAACAGAAATGTATATCAGGTATACCCTGAGCACATGTATGTATGCATATGTTCAGCTGGAAGGCACAAAACTGATTACAATGGCTTCAAGCAGTCAGGTACATAGGATGTGCATGTTGCAGACGTGTAATATCAGTGTCAGTGCATACAACAGACATAAATGTGTACAGCTACTGGTTGTTGCATTGCTCTGACACTGATATGGGTACTAGGCTAGGCATGATTATCGGGTAGTAATCGGAAAACTGTCCAACTGTGTTATGACCCTCTGTCCATGCCTACCACTACCAGCTATAGCAACACCTATATACAGTGAATATCACAAGTGTATACACCCCTGTTGGAATGCCAGGTTTGTTTGCTGTATGACAATCAGACCACAGAAGATCATGTGATAATGTTTCTCATCTTGAATGTGACCCCTAACCTGTCCAGTTCCATTGCAATACAATCAAAGGTGTTTCTAGGAAGGTGAGCAACTATTGCCAAGTGAAGATGTGCCATGATGTTAGAGTCCAGACCAAGATGGATGAATGCTGGAAATATCTCAAGAGGTTCATACACAACATATCAGTCTAAGGGTGTGCACACTCATTCAACTGGCTTATTGTACTGATTATTATTTCCATATTTATTTATTTATTTATTTATTTCCAGTTTTATGACCGGGGAGGTCCACTGGGCTCAAGGAGCCCATTTTCAGTGGAGGCCCGGGGAGAAAAGCCCCACAAAACATAGCAGACATAGTAATAGTTAAGCAAGTAGTACATGTTATAAAGTTAAACATAAGTAAAGTAAAATAGCAACATAGTATAATATACAATGCATATTTACATGTTTATACATTAGAGAACAGTAGTACAGAGTCACCATAGTACTGAGGTTTTAAATCATCTGAGAATGATGTTAGAGTCACATTTGTATGAAAACAGTAAGTAAGATTGATCTCCTATTGGATAAGGTGGAAATATACTTTATGTGTATGGATGTATGCATGTATTAGGCAGGATTAGGTAGGTAATGTGCAATTGCATTTCCTGTTATTGGAGAGGTAGGAATGGAGCTGGATTTTGAAATGATCAAAGTTTTCAGAAATTCTTAGAGAAGGAGGAAGAGAGTTCCATTTTTTGGCTAGGGAAAAGGATAGAACAGGCTGACCTGGGGGACGATTTGGTTTGTGTACAGAAATTAGATTTTGGTGGGCAGATCTTAGAGTTCTGTGAGGGGTGTATAGTGGTAAGATGTAGTTAGTGCAGGGCACTTAGTAGGCTTAAAAATAAGCTTGTGGGCTGTAGTGAGTTGGAGGTAGTCCAGGTATTGGGAAGTTCTAGCCATTGCAGCTGGTGGAGGGGTATGCAGTGATGGTATTCTACTTGGACTCGGTGGCGAACTTTGAGATTTTGTTGTAGCAGGTTTCCAGTTTGGAAGAGATAGAGGAAGATAGGTTGGTTAGTAGGGGGGCACCATACATCAGAGATGGTAGTAAGTAGGTAGTGGCGTGGGTCTGTCTTGTGGAAGCGGAGAGAAAGTGGGAGTTTCTATACAGCATGCCAAGTTTCTGATGTGTTTTCTTAATATTTAGCTGAATATGGGTATCGAATTTTAGGTATTCATCAATAGTGACCCCAAGAAGTTTAGCAAAAGGAACAACTTCTATAGTGGAGTTGGCATGACTGATAATATTGAAGGAGGTTTTGTCAAAAGGGTAAGATTTAGAGGGAAAGAATAGTAGAATTTTGAATTTGGTGGCATTTAGAAAGTGGTGATTTTGAAGCATCCCGTTCTCAGTAGTAGAAAAAGCAGTTTGAGTTTTTGTTTGGAGTTCAGAGAGGTTAGAAGCAGAGCATACTAGAGTTGAGTCATCTGCGTGTTGAACAATTTTAGTGTTAGGAAATGCTGTGTGGAATTCATTAATATAGATGTTGAAGAGCATTGGGCTGAGTATGGATCCCTGGGGTACTCCGGTTGGGGTTGGGAGGAAGGTTGAAGTGCCATTTTTCCATTTCACGGCCTGAGATCAATCAGAAAGGTAGCTGCTGAACCAGGTAAGGGTGTTGTGTGAGAGATTAAGATTAGAAAGGTGGTTTCAGAGGTGAGAATGGGAGACAGTATCAAAGGCCTTGGAGAGGTCAGGAAGGACTGTGGATACTAGTTCTCCAGAGTCACTGGTGTGGTTTACTATGTCTAGGAAAGAGAGAAGAGCAGTTATTGTGCTGTGGCCAGGACGGAATCCATGTTGAGTTGGGGTGAGGAGTTGGTTATTTGTAAGGAAAGGCATGAGCTGGAGGTGGATACATTTTTTGAGTATCTTTGAAATGGGTGAGAGAATGGCTATGGGCGGGAAGTTAGATATGCTATTATTTTTGCCTCCTTTGTTGAGGGGTAGGATAAAGGCTGCATGCCACAGTTTGGGGACATAAGATTCCTGTATGGATCTGTTAATGAGAATGCTAATGGGGATGGCAATGCCGTCTGCTGCAAGTTTTAGAAAGAGTGCGGGCATGTTGTCAGGGGCATTGGAGCAAGGCTTAAGCTTAGAGAGGAGTTTTTTTATATATGAGGTGGAAATTAGTTTGAGATGAAAGATGGGAGAAGAGATAGGGATGGTTGTTTGGGGAGGGGGTTTGAGTTGGGTGGAGCAGTTGTTGTTTGGGAAGGTCTTGGTGAGTTCTGCTATGGAGTTAGTAAAGAAGGAGTTGAATATTGTGGCTATTTCTGGGTCAGACTTACTAGTGTCAGGGCAAGGATTTGTTTTGGTACCTGGGTTGAGAAGAGAGTTGATGGAATTCCAAAATTGTTTGGGGTTTTTGGAATGATTTGATTGGAGTTTGGTATAGTATGATTTTTTTTATCCCGTATAATATGTTTTTTGGCTAGGTTACAGAGTTGTTTATATTTAAGAAGTGTGTCAGGGTGCTCATTGTGATGGTAAATTTTCCAGGTCTTGTCTCTTTATTACATAAATATTTTGGTGTCTTTAGTAAGCCAAGGGGATGAATTGGTTTTCATACATTTTGTTCTAGGAGGGGCTTGGGAGTTAAGGGTATCTAAGAAGGTTGTGTTGAAGAATTCAACAGCATGGTCTAGAGGAAGAGTTTTTAGATTGTCCCAGTTTATTAGTTTGAGAGAATTAGAGAAAGTTGTGGGGTTAAAGTTTGTGAGGTTTTGTGTGTGGATATATTGGTGTTGGTGAGGAGTGGTGGGGGTTGCTCTATGGATGAAAGCTAGCAAGTGGTCACTAACGGAGTTTGGTAAAGTGCCACTATGGGAGATTTTGAGTGAGAGACTAAGATCCAGTCAAGTATGTTTTCACAGACCAGATTGTTATGTTTTCAATTGAATAGTACAGGCTATAGGTCACATTAAAGGTAGGAATTGTTTTGTAATGAGATATTGTGGTGTCATATTCCATTTGCACAAATATCTGTCATTGTAACAGGGGTGTGTACACTATATCCACTGAAGATATATGGACTCAGCAGTACCTGACCTGTATAACCAGCTTCCACCAAGGTAGAGTAATCCCCCTTGGTGGACAGCAGCAATACACAAACCACATAATAGGTTGCTATATTGACTGTAGAGGGACACATAGGTGTAGGCAACAACTTGGAAGCAGGTCCACCTCTATCTGAGCAGCATATAAGTTCACAGGTGACTTCCTGTAAGGCTGACTATGACTTCAAATCAGACATATCCACATCACCAAGGAAAATTGCAACAGTGTCTCCACATATGTTGACAGTCTCAGAGGAATGACACAATTCACACTGTCCTGGTGGTAAAGAACACCTCATACACACATGCCATGGATATAGGCAACCTGCATCAGACAGGTTAGGTGGGAACCTCACCACCCTGTCCACCCCAGTTGAACAGGGGGATATGCACATCAACCACACCCCTCCCCTCAGCAATTGTGAGCATGTATATATTGCCTACTGATGGCAACAGCATATCTCTATGGGACATAATAACATCACTATCTTCCTCCTACATGAACTCAGGCATGTGCTCACAGCTCCATCACACACCACAATCAAACACAGACCTTCCACCATCCACACACCATCCACATGGAAGATGGCCACTGTCAACTCTCTACACAGAAATGAATGGAGAATAGAGGATTATGCAATCAAGTGCTCAGAGCTGGGGGGGAATAAGATAGCTCAGGGCCAGGAGTGTAATGCAAGCTGCTATAGCCATGATAGTTTGGAGGGTTATGGTGTAGTGTGGATTATGTACAAGTAATATCCACTATTGATGTGCAATTTGACAACCGTATGAGGTCCTGTGACCTTTTTCCTGTTTATGTCTTCCAGGTAACATGCAGAGGGCTCGCCTACCAGCATTCTCTGTTGGGGAAACTGACATCATCACCCAATATGTGATCGAACATTATGCCCTGTTATTTGGACAGGGAGCAGAAGATGTGTGGGAGAGGACCACTATGTGGAACAGTCTGGTCCACAGGGTAAATGATGCTGGCTGCACAGCAGAACTTATGAGCAGGTGTAGCATTGGGACACTGACCTCATCTGCCATGCCCATCAGTGGGCTGCTGCTGTAATGAGGGACAGGCTAACCACAGGTGGAGGCCCAGGCCAACCAGCCCCCACTGACATCCACTGAGGAGCTCCTCACCAATCTTGGGGCACCCGCCCAATGCACAAGCCATGAAGCTGAGGAAAGCATTGTGGAGGTGGGTTGCACACATACACACACTGGACAAGGACCATGCAGGCAAGGGCCTAATGGGGATTAGTACACTAATGTATCAGACATACATGTATCTGTATTGCATCTACATCCATGTTTCAGGTCCAACTGCAGTTGTGGATGGGGTTTTCTAATGCAAAGAGGTGCACATCTATGGTGAGGACAGAACATTGTGTATTATTGGGGTTAGTACTGTAAATGTGCAGACATGCAGCATCCATCCTGTTCCAAGGCCACATGTAAGTCTGCTGACAATAACTCCCTCTCACAACTAACTAGGACCCTCTGGTCTGCATATGTGATAGCAGCCTGTAGCAAGTGAGTGTGACATTGCTCTGTTGTTGCCTGGCAATACCCCAGGCATGTGAATGGCATTCAATTTACCATGCACACAACCATAAGTAATAGCTATATTGCTTTATGTAATAGCTATATTGCTTTTCGTGCATGTTCACTTGTGCTGGAGTTGACTGCATTGCATCACAGTGGTCACCAATGGGGCCTATCTGACATGAATTCAACATTCCTGTAGCATACTACACAACTTGTCAGTACCAAGATACCTGGACATAGGCCAGCATGATGTTCCTGTTACATACTAATTAGGACCACAGTATGTCAGTCCACACCTCTTCCAGTGTTTAATGTGACCCATAACATGAACAATTCACTTGTAAAACCAAGCATTTGAACTCATGTATTGCACCTACAAGGCTGGCCACCTGTGAGGGTGGCAGATGTCATATCAGTATGATGTTTCAGTCAGGTATAATAACTCATGCTTCCATATATGCCAGTACACTCACTGTGGCCTATTTGGACACAATATCACATACATGAGCTTTGCTAAGACCACTTCCAACCATGTGTAGGTTGCAAACATATGGATATTCCAGACACATCTGTACAGAGGACTGTACAATGGTTTAACTTGCTGCATGTGAGGACAATTATGCTGGCACACTATATAAAGTAATGGCAGCTGGAGGTGGTCACAAGCCGTTAATGGTACACACATCAAAATGTTATAAGTCACACAAGATATGATCCTCACATACACAGGTGCCAGAATTGAGATTAGAACTCCCACCTATCCAGGTATTTCTGCTATAGTGCTAAGTAATTATCAGATGTGCCACAGAGCTTATACATTTTCATCTCATCCAAAGGAACTTCTAAGGTGGATGACATCAACAGGGCTACTAAATTGGAATGAGGGGAAGTGTAAAGGGTAGTACACAGGTCAAAAGTTGTGTAACCCACACACTAAATGATTCTCACACAAACACACGCACACACCCAAACAGTTGCCAGTAGGGTGATGAGAACTCCTGCCTATCCATGTATTGTTACTATAGCTCTACGCAGTTACTAGACATGCCACAGAGCTTATAGATTTTCACCTGTTCCAAAGGTATTTCTAAGGTGGATAACATCAACAGGAATACTAAACTGGAGTGAGGGGAAGTGTAAAAGGTAGTACACAGATCAAAAATGATGTAACCCACACACTACATGATTATCACACAAACACACATCCAAACAGTTGCCAATAGGGTTATTAGAACTCCTGCCTATCAATAAATTGTTATTACATTGCTACGCAGTTATCAAACACGTCACAGAGCTTATACATTTCCACCTAGTCCAAAGGTACTTCTAAGGTGGATGACATCAATGGGACTACTAAAGTGAAGTAAGGGGAAGTGTAAAGGGTAGTACACAGGTCAAAAAGGTGTAACGTACACACTACCTGATTCTCACACAAACACACACACATCCAAACAGTTACCAGTAGGGTGATTAGAACTCCTGCCCCTCTAGCTACTGTTAACATAGTGCTACGCAGTTATCAGATGCGTCAAAGATCTTATATATTTCCACCTAGTTCAAGGGTACTTCTAAGGTGGATGACATCAACAGGACTACTAGATTGGAGCAAGGAGAAGTATGAAGAGTAGTACACAAGTCAAAAATGGTGTAAGCCAAATAGTACGTGATACACACACACACACACACACACACACACACACACACACACACACACACACACACACACACACACACACACACACACACACACACACACACACACATGCCAGTATTGGGATTAGACCTCCTGCCTATTTATTATGTCTACTATAGTGTTACACAGTCACTGCACAAGCTACAGAGCTTACTGAGCTTTCACATGGCCAAGGCTGCTGATAACTGCACAGTTGAGGTATAGTATTACAGGTGGCAGAAAGACTGCCTTCTCTTCCACCCTTACATTGTACTAGTTCTTCTGTCTTGCAATTCAAATAGCATTATGACTTGGCACTTCACCAGGTTATTATAACAAGAAGTGTGGCACACCTGGGAGCTGTCAGCAGTACTTGTTCATCACAGAAGTAGCCCCAGTACTTGCTAGTTATGTCCACGCCTCCTGGAATGTTTAAGGGGCAGTTTTCTCTGCTTCCACCCATTAACCTGGTGCACTTGTCCATTCTGAGGCACTGTTGCAACTGCCTCATGTACACAGACAACCCTCCCCTATAAACTCCAAACACTCAGACCTGTGAGAGTTACCCATATATCACCCAATGTGGACATATGCACTCTTCAGCAAAGACTGGGCTAGCAGGTCAAGAGGATAAGATCAATACCTGCACCACACCATGTGGAACACATAGCTTACCATGACACCCACATTGTCAGCCATGACTTACAGTGAAAAGCCACACACCCACCTTCACAGAGGCACTCAGTGGACATCTACCCATACAGCACAGACCAGAAAGACAGATATTGCAACATGGTACATGCCAAGAGACACATATTTAACATATACGGTGTGCCCCTCAACCTAAGCTCCTAAGGCTAACCACCTTGCACAATAAAGTGATCATGGGTAACTCACTACTGAGGCACACACATATCCCACTCACTAAGTTGAATATGGAGCAGGTAACAGCCAAATATCTATCACATGCCATCATCCAACACATGACACAGACAGTAATGGCATTCCACAGCAACTACGAGTATCACTCTGTATCCATGTGGGTGTGAATGACTTGAGACACACCTCCCTGGACTACATGACAAGAGACATGGTTGAACTCTATGACTATGTGGTCCAGGCAGGTGTGACAGTAGCCCTGAGCAGTGTACTGCCATCATTGAGAATGATGCTGCGGTACTATTAACAGATGATTGCCTGCAACATTGGCTTACATGTTTTTTGTTATTCTCAGGGGATCCAGTGCCTCTCTGCTTGGGATGACATAAATGACAGAACCCAATGACTTGCCACAGATGTCCTACATCTGTCAGAGCTGGGTTTCCAGGTACTGGCTAAGTGTCTTGCCACCCCTATGATGCCTTAATAGGCAGTGTTCCTAGTGTAATTACCACCATAACAGCTAGACATGTATGCAATCTGAGGGTTATGTTGCTCAACAGTAGACATCTAACTGTCAGGATGCAGTCACTCAAAGCACTCGGAGTGGAGGATACATATCTGCTGTAATAGAGAGGTGGTTCAGAGCAGCAGACAGCAACCCTGCAGTATCAGTCTATGACACATTCCACAGCTGTCAGCCTCCAAACATGGACTACACCACACCTCCACAGGTGGTGGTGTCTCCATATTCATTATGGCTAGGAACACGTCCAGACTAGTATCTCAGCATAATGCATTGTAGATACTTCCAGTACAACTGCCTTGGAGTAATAATGCAATCTAGACCATAGCCTGCTATGGGCCCACATCTATGTCCCTAGACTGTCAATGCACATTTCTCAACACCCTGCCATCTATGATGGTCCAACGCAACACTGACTTAGTATGAGACTTCACCTACCCCTCCATCACCTGGGGAAAGTAGCCAAGTGCCAGTACAGTGGCCCAACACTTCTGGGATTCATCATTTCCAATGCCCTGGACCAGCTCATACTGATCCCTGGTAGAGGATGCAATAAACTTGACCTGTGTTGACTACTTAAATATGGGACTGTTGCTCATCCACAGTTGTTAATCCCTGCATGGTAAGATCCACACAGGCTGTAATCAAATGGAACTCAACATGTCAGCCACACCCCCCACAAAGGTAACCACCTTGCAAAACCTATCCAAAGCTGTCATTGCAGCCATGAAAACAGGGTTGGATGACTTCACTGCACCCATGGCAATGGGAAATAGCTGCATGACTGTGGAATCACATTTGCACTGTACAAATAGGTACATGAATGCATGGTACTAGCCAGAGCCAATAGAACCCAGACACTGTCCTTCAAACATTGGGAGGCAATGTGATGGTCCCCTGCTATTACTAAAGTATACATCAGAAGGAGGACACTGTTGTAGAGAAAGGTGGTGTCCCATGACTGTTGAACTCTTTTATTAGCCTCAAACACAACTTTGGATCACTCATGGAATCCCCTACAGGCATCTATGATGGCAGACATGCAGCAGACACTGACGACAATCACAACAGCCTTCGATAGTTCCATCAACAACCTCTACAGCATTAAACACAAGTGCTGTGAGTTACTGCATAATGCTAATACCTATCCTGAGACAACAGATATTGGCCACAATCTTGGCAACACATTCAGTGCCAGCTTTACCCCTGTCTCCCCCACAAGTGAAGTGTTGAGTGAATGTGTTCTCACATGTTGTACCCTGTTTCTGTTCTAGGCATCTGTGTATCATCAGGATGTGGCACTGCAACAAGACCAAGAGGTATGGCAGTGTAGTAACACATCCACCATATCTTAGGCAGGGTACAGCTATCTGCATGGAATTCCCTGGTCTGTAACACAGTGATTGCATAGGGCACACAGGTTTTGGGCTTAGGGTTGTACATAGGTATATGTTGATTTACAACATCTGTTGTAGAGTGGAGAATAGTACGTGTTGTGGTTTGAACACACCTCTGATTGCTAATATGCACAGCCACAAGGGATATTCATCAATCGAATACACTGGGATTGCTATTCACACACACACACACACACACACACACACACACACACACACACACACACACACACACACACACTTGCCAGTACTGAGATTCATAGGATTATTGCTTCATAGGTGTGTAGTAGGTAAATGGGCCTGAAGGCTCTGCAAGACTAGCCCAAGGGTATAGCCTGGCATCAGGCCACATGACAATAGTCCCCAGTGTGGCTCAGGAGTATAGTCACTGGAGTGGTCCCCAGGGGTGAGTATTATATTCTCCATCCACTCATCCAGATTTCTATTGTGGGTGGCCAGTGATGTGCACTGCTTCACATGTATGTGATTTATATTCCATAACATGGACAGTGCCTGGGTTGTGCACATGTCCCACGTGCATGTTCTTTGAAGTGTGGAAGTGTGCTTGAGGTTTCTGGGGCATGTTGTATGGACAAATTGGTATCTTCAGAAGTAGCATTCCTGACCTAGTTTGGTGAAACATAGCTGTGTCACTGAGGTAGTGAGTACACCTACATAGACAGTATGATACAGGGATTCATTGGAGTTATTGGAGTCTGCCCATGAAGGGCATGTGTATAAGGCATGGTATTCCCTTTGTGGGGTATGTTTGCAGACTCTACAGTTGTTGCAGGTTTCCAGTGGGGAACATGGCAAAAGAGCCATTGTACACATTGATTGGGCTACTGAGGGGATGGAACAGGATGCCATGTCCTTTTACTTGCTGGATAACACACAGTCAGGAGATGTAACATGTCAAAATAATTTCTGATGTCAGTGGCACTGATGTGGTCAATAGGCAGCTGACTGTCAACCTGTGTTCCCCATTCTGTTATAATAACATGACTTTTCAGTGGACTTCCACCAATGTATTGCTTCATGTGAGCCATCATGTTCCCAAAGGTAATGGCAGCACATCTCTTGGCATTGAGGTAATGTCCAGGGTTCTGACAACAGTCATAGGTGACAAGTGGCCTTTGGGCCTGATGTTAACATCACATGGATTGGAAATGCTACCACCCACCTTACTGTTGTATGCACACATTATCAGCCAAGGTGCCTTTGTGTTCTCCTGCACCTCAGAAGGTTAGTTCCCAAACATGCAAGGACATGGGTCTGTACCCTGTGTGACACCAGTCATGTCTGGTCATCAGTTTGACATGGAGTCTACTGCAATCACACCATGGGTACTATCTGTGCTGCAATTTGCAGGAAAACTACTGATATAGTGATTGTTGTCTTGCCAAGTGTGTTTGGGTATGATTCCTGGGTGGAGAGCGGTCTCTGTGTATTAGAAGGTTTGCCTATATCGTTAACTAATCCATACTGTCACATAGTCATTGCACATGGCACTACACATTTAGGACTGTGAATTGTCTACACCAACCTCTACGGTGTTTGACAACTGTTGGCCTTGTAATGTGGACATTGGGTCATATACTAGGTTCTAAAAATAATAATGTAGCAAAACCCACCCCCCAATGGATCCTGTTATTACACAATCACACCCCCACCCACACACACAGGATACTGATGACAGACAGAGACACACACACTTACCATTACTGAGTTTTGAACCCTTATCGCTCTATGTACTGCTATTACAGTGTTACACAATTATTGCGTGTGCCATGCAGCTTATTGGAATGGTGCTGTCCCAAGGTACTTCTAAGGTGAGGAACATCACCAGACTTGTAAATACTGGCATTGGGTGATGTAGTGGGTGAGAGATTTCGTAAAATATTTACCCTACACACACATTTACATTTGCCAGAAATTATATTCAACCCTCTATCTAACTATGTTTTCAGACCTTTATGTTACACACTTACCACACACACCACTGACATTTCATGGTTTAGGGTTGCCAACAGGTACTACTTAGGTAAATGATATCTACAGGACTGCTAAAGTCAGGCACTGAGAAGTGTACTGGGTGTAAATGGGGCCAAAATCTTTAAGGTACAAGCACATATATATTGTTATATATACACACAGACATACACTTGCCAAGACTGAGATTCAAACCCCTACCTATATAGTTATTGCTGCTACATTGTTATGCATTTATCATATGCACCACAGAGCTGATAGGTAGTGCAGTGTCCATACATACCTCTAAGGGGAGTGACATCAGCAGCAGTGCTAAAGGAAGGGTAAGGGAAGTGTAGTGAGTGTGAATGGCCTCAAAATCATATCTCTACAAAGACACACACATGCACACATATTTTCAAAGTTGCCAGGACCAGCATTAAAACTCCTACCTAACTCATTTGCCACATTATACAATACACAGTTATTGCAAGCACCATGGAGCTTATATGTTGGAGAGCTGTCCAAAGGTATCTTTGAAGGTGAGTGACATCAGCGGCAGTGCTAAAGGAGAGGTAAGGAAAGTATAGTGAGTGTGAATGGCTGCAAAATCCTGTATCTACAAAGACACATATACTCTGTTCTACAAGCACACACATTTTTACAGTTGCGTGGATCAGGATTAGACCTCTTACCTAACTAGTTTGCTACACTATAGCATTACACAGTTATCACAAGTGCCACGTAGTTTATGTGCTGGAAAGCTGTCCAAAGGTATCTTTGAAGGTGAGTGACATCAGCAGCAGTGCTAAAGGAGGGATAAGGGAAGTGTAGTGAGTGTGAATGGCCTCAAAATCATATCTGTACAAACACACATTTTCACAGTTGCCAGGACAGGGATTAGAACTCCTATCTAACTAGTTTGCTACACTATAGTATCACACAACTATCACAAGCGCCAAGGAGCTTATAGGGCTCCAAGCTGCCCAAAGGGTTATTTCAGGGTGACTGACATCAGCAGTGGTGCTAAACTAGGGCAATAGGAAGTGTAATGAGTGTGAATGGCCTCAAACACATTAATCTAGAAACACACACAATCACACACAACTTTACATTTGACAGGACTGAGATTACAACTGCTACAAGGATACTTATTTGTACTAGAGTGTTACGCAATTATCACAAGCACCACTGAGACTATAGGACTGAGGGCTAACCAAAGGAATTTCTACAGTGAATTACATCAGCACATCATGTCATATAGGCCACTGGGATGTGTACTGGGTGGGAAAGTCCTCATAATGGGATTTTCTCTGTTGCTGTCTGTCTCTCTCTCTTCCCTGTGTGTCTGTGTGTGTATGTTTGACATATTATATTATGTTGGCCTTAGATACGTGTGAGTATTCCTATCCAGTGTGTGTGTGTGTGTGTGTGTGTGTGTGTGTGTGTGTGTGTGTGTGTGTGTGTACGTGTGTGTGAAGTATCAGTGGTGTACAATGTGCAGAGACATCTGCAAATAACAGATAGCTGTAGTGTACTGTGTTGTCAGATACGGGCTTCATTTTTTTAAGTGTAGGAGCATGCCCAGTATGACCTTATATATTGAGTTTGTGCAGCCATTCCAGGGAGAGTTGGCCTCCAGTTCAGGGTTTTGTGTGCTTCAGCTACACCTAGCAACTTGTTTCTGCAGGATATCTGTAGATAGGTTGCCAATATGGAGACACAATGGGTGTAACATACGGGAGATACTGTAACTATTGCTGTCTGTGCTGCTTGTGTAACATGGTTGGTTGCAGCATAGAATTTCTGCCATATGTACTATTTTAAATTGTGATGTATCATGTCATCAACTACTGACAGTTATCCTTCTCTGCTCACAGTAATTTACCAGGGAAATACAAGATGAATGAAGCTGAGACCAATATTCTGAGGCATATACACTATATATTTTGGCACACTCCTGCCATTGTGGAGGGGTAGCTACAGACAATAGACTGTTGGTTCTGTGTAAATGTTCCAGCACCTTGTTAGTATGCTGACTGGGAATCCTCTTCTTGTGCTTTTCTCAGCTTAACAGAATGGGCATATCCTGCTGGAGCCATAACTCTCAGCTGTACAGATACACCCAGGTTATCCAGAGGCAGGACTCATATATCTGGTCAGTTTACCTTCACATTGTGGTTTACAAGCAGTTTTGTGGATATTCATTCATGGGTTTTCAGTCAGGTGGTAGTATGGGTGGACATTAGAGTTTCAGTCTTCACACACTCCATGACATCCATGCTTCTACACCCCCCTCTGTTATTCTCTCCTCTTCCTAACATTATGAAAGCAATATCACAGAGGTATCCCTATAGTTGGGCCTTTATCCCAGTAGTATTTATGGCTTGCTCCACAGTTCTTGCAGTAGGACATGGGGAGGCATGCTACTGGTATTTTTTACCATGACCTTGCATTTGTTTTCTGTTTTAGGTTGTTAGTTAGGACCCCCTGACATTCCATACACTGGCAGTATGGGTGAGGCATGGGCCTTTGCCAGAGGACTGTATGCCATTTGAGACTGTTGCAGGCCATCTGCAGCAGGCCAGTGCATTCTGTTACTCATACATTCCCAGGCTGCAAGCCAGTGGATTACCCTGGGGTGACAGTGGTAAGTGGTTGAGGTGTTCCTGTCAATCCTTCCTGCTCATACTGATCCACGAGTCTGGATGTGGTCAGGTTGCTGCTTACAGCTAGGGAGACACCTGCATGGGACACCTATTCAGCATGCAGCATCATTGTATGTATTTCCATACAGAGATGGGTTCATGCTATAGTCATTCCCTACAGCAAGGATATGACCTGTAATAAACCTGTGGCTGATGGTGGGGTGAGCTGGGTGAATGTGTGATATGGAAGCTACTTGCACCTGACTCACAAATATACCTGGGACATTTCCCTTATGCTGCCTTGTGTGTGGACATGGGCAGCCTGTCATTACTTTATAACTGTGCCTTTTGTGGTCTGCCAGTGATTAGCCAGACTACCAGTATTCCATAATAGAGGGAAAACTAATGTGATGCTAACCTCCATGTATAATTCCAAAGTTGTGTGCAGTTGACAGTTGTTTTATATGCACTCTGTGTAGTCTACTTTCACCTGTGTACTGTTTCTATGTATGGGCCCCCATTCATGGGGTGTCCAGCTTTCTGATGATGACAGATATTGACAACCTTACAGTGAGTATGTACAGCTGCTGACATGGGTGTAGCTGAGAAGCAGTGTGGTTGGCACTGCAGTTGTTGGAACATGGCCCTGTCGACCACTGTACTGTACCTAGGCCACTGAGACACAACTATCCAGGCCCACATGCTGACCACTTCCAGGCAATATTAAACATACAGCAATCTTACCACACTGACCCCTGCATATTGTACACATGCAACAATGTAGATTGGGACAGCTCTGGCAATCTGTGCTCCAGTGATATTACTCCTCAAACTTGCATTTTACTGCATTTCTGCATGGGATTGTGGGAGGCGGTGCACGCCTGAAGAATTTAAAAATTTGCAATGACTGTACTGGTATTTTGGTCACTCTGTTGGCTTCCATTTCATATTGTATTGTGACGTATCATGCAGAAAGGAGGTATATCAGTGGAGTACACATGTTATATTTTAATGGCATTAATTTCAATTTCAGACTCTTACGATTCAGAACTAGCATAAAACTCCCAGACCTGTTGTGGTGTTCTGTGTAGTTCTGGAGGGGGGCTGTTCACAATTGCCATCATTTGAGGGCCTTAGCCCGGCCTTTCTTTATGGTCATTTACACCTGTCTTGCTGGGTGAGGCTGGTGGTGGGTATATGACCCTCATTGACATCCATGTGTGTAACCTATTGACACCCACAGTTATTTGGGCCACCACGTGTACTGTGGTGGGAGTTGTCACCTTGTGGAGTACTGCCTAGTATGTTGACACCAGTATTTATTATGGATTTCCTGCTGTCCCATATAGCTGTCAGCTGTCTGCTGCTATCCCATTCAGCCACCCAATTCCCTTGCATGCTTGGATCCATATCATACATACAACTATGAGAACATACTACTCCATTCAATACATGATAGGAAGGGTGACTTACCTTGTAGCTGGGCCAATATTGAGGATGGTGCTGGAGGGCTGACTATGTTGGATGCATGTAGTACACTCCCTATACATGGTAAAGCACAGGTAGTGTTATGTTTGGCATCCCTTTTACTGTATGTGCAAGTCGGAGAGAGGTGTCAGTCCCTGGGTCCCTACAGTGTTAGTGTGTGTGCTATGCATTGCCTCTTTGCCAAGGCATGGGCATACTGGGCACACCTCCTTCTGCCTACAGGGGCAGGCTCAGGATGTTTCTCCTCCGAGTCCCACTGTGCCTGTGCTGGCTTTGGCAATTGTGGGTGGGGGGCTGTGTGGCCCTGCCCCGTGCTGTTCCTGCTACAGCTGTTTCCGCAGGATCATATTGTGTAGCATGGCACATACTATGAACATTTGTGTACATGTAGCTGGAGAGTACTGCAAGGCTCCACCGGATATGTCAAGGCAGCGGAACCGTGACTTAAGCATCACAAACACATGCTCTACAATGATCCTGGTTTGTGCATGTGCCTCATTATGGTGTTCTTGTTCGGGTGTGTGTGCATTTCTGATGTTTGTCATCAGCCACGGCTACAGTGCATAGCCAGCATCCTCCACTAGATGGCCATATGGAATGTCCCCTCCCAGCAAATCCCTGATACAGCTGTGAGCAATGCCAGATGTGGGAGTCGTGCCAGCCAGGGCTGCCAGCACACATGTTCATGAAAATGCCCTGGGCATCGCACATGACCTGGCAGTTGATGGAGGGGAAGCCCTTGCAGTTTAAGTAGACTCTACCCCGCTCACCGGGTTGTGCTTTGATGTGGATGTGCATGCAATCTATAGCACCAACTAGCTCAGGGTATTCTGCTATATGGTGGAAGAGTGCTCATTGGCAAGGGGTGTCATGCCATCCAGGAACTGGTGGAGTACCCTGGATGCTGATGCCTTTGAGACCCCCATGATATCCCCAGTTGGTCTTTGGAAGGTACCCGTGGCTAGTATTCTTAAGCCTACACACACCTTGGTATCCACTGGGATAGGTTTCCCTCTGTTAGTTCTGTGTGTGAGGTGTGGCTGGCACAGTTCAATGATTTGCTGTAGAATGTCCCTGTCCACCCTGTAGTGCTCTACTATCTCCAGCTCATGTAGGCCCTGGTAGGTTACCCTGGGTCTGTACACTCTTCTCCTCTTCCTCACTGTGGGTTGGTTGTTAGCATTCTCCTCCTCACCACCCTCAGTCTCTAACACATATTGATGGAGTAAAGCAGCAGCAGCCTCTAACATTTTTAGTTAGTTTTGCCAGTTAAAAGTCCCCCGTCTGTATACGCCGGTGGTGTAGAGTTTGTGGTAAAAAACAGTCTGAAAGGTGTTTGCATAGTTTATAGTAGTGTGCTGGGCTGCTGCATGTATAATTGGTTGTTTCTCATACATTCCTTCTGCCAGCTATGCTAGTTCTCCTTGATCACCTTCCTACTGCTGTTTCCTTTTCCCAGTTCCTCTCTTTAAGTCCCAAGGCAATCCACAAATACCCAGTGTTGAAATGTAAACATTGCTGCCATTTACTTTTTTTTTGTTTATGTTTAAAACCCAGTGAGCGGCATTCAAACCCGTTTAGGCTATGTACACAGTGCTCAGGCACATCTGACACACCCCCTTCCTTAGCTGTGCTGAGCTAAGGGCAGACATGGGCCACAGGGCTCCAATGAGCTTACAGCAGGCATGACACACCCCCTTATGAAGTCATTCAGCTCTTAGACTTGCAGTGTTGTATTGTTGCACCTACATGGTTAGGTATAAGCTGACACTTTAAGAAATATGTGATTCAGTATAACTCCCCTCATTTGCATACCCCAGTGTGTAGGCCATTAGTTACTGCACTAAAACTGACTCTTTCCCCTTGAAAACCAGTGCTCCCTGGTATTCTTTACATTCTGCATGCCACTGACTACAATGGCAAAATGCAGATTTTACTTAAAATTGAGTTTTCCCATTTTTTTTTTTTTGTTATTTTCGGCCCGATCCCATTTGGGCACCACTGCCCTATGCTAAAATGGCCGAGATCGGCCAAAAAAAAAGTTTAATTTTCATAATAATTAATCACTTTTTAAAGCTAATGGCCTTATATTTGGCCATTGGCATGTCTAATGTCCATAATACATGCTTTTTCACGAGCTGTCATGCCTCCGTTTTGTCAGTTGCAGAAATGTACTCAGTTATTTTCTGAATACATTTCTTCACTGACACTGTTCTACCACAGAGACCTGCCAGCTTGGTGAATCGATAAATCACTTCATTTGCATGGTTTTCACCCGCAAATGAGGTGATTTGCATATTTGCCTGTTTTCCGTGCTGGAGCAGTGTAGGGTCACTCGTGCATGTGAAAACAGCACTATCCTGAATCGCTCGGCACCCATTTTCTGTGCAGGGGCTCCTACACTGTTCCTGCACAGAAAAAAACAGCTTGCTGAATCCTGGGGTCTAAGAAACCTTATATGTCGAGCAGCACCTGTTCGTGGCCAGAGCACATGATAGCAGCCATGATGAGGTACAGCAGGGCTAGGGCACATAATGTAAATGCAGTATGATAAATAAGCTTCAACTCAGCAAGTGAGTCTATGTGAATGGCAAAATACTAAAAGGCAACTTAGTGTACATAAAAGGCAGGGGAAGTCTATAAGATAATCAGTCATTGCTCTGAAACAAATCAGGGTTATACCTAATACAAATGAGGGAGAAATACAGATGTGATATGAACTAACAGGAGCACTTTTTAAATTATTATAATAAGCATGGATGTTGACAGAATAAGAGATGAGAACTAGTAGACATTCTCAGGCATCAAAGAAGTGTACACTTCTAATTAGTGTCATGATTTTCTTCAGTACAATTCACTATGTTTCTCCAAAGGTCACCCATTTCTACATGGGATTAAGTAGGGCTGAGCTAAAAAGTCAAACATATGGACATCCTGACTGGGACAGAGAGGTATGATAACAGTGAACAAAGAAAACTGATACAATAGGGCATTGCATCCAAATCAGGTAGTGTATATGTATGATATTCAGTAGAATTGTTAGGTATAGTGGGACCTGAAGAACAGGTAGTGTAAAGGTTCCAAATTAATCAAATATAATGTATGAATAGGTAAGCAGGTAACACGGAAGTACACATTCCCATGCCTTCATATATGCTGAAATAATGATGTTGAGGTAATGGGGAACTACCATAAATAAAACTGTGAAACAACTGAGAAAAATAACAAGCACCACTGGACATAATTCCCAGACAAGCACAGATAGTGGAAGTAATAATAACAGTTGTGTCAGCAAGGTAGCAATATGCATGTTGGGATGGGTGGTAATTGGTATAGTTAGTCAATCTCAAATCAATTATGTTGTGCAATCCAAAAGGACCTGTCTCAGAAATAAACATGAAGATTATGCTGTAATGCATTAGTTGTTGTGTCTTTTGGCTTTTCCCGGTTAGGGGTCGCCACAGCGGAATTCCGGTCCGCTAATGATTGGCAGTAGATTTTTACGTGCCGTGTTGGCAGCTCTGACACACAACCTTCAACGAAGGTATGCCTATTCATGCATGTCTCCACATAGAAGATGCTCTAGCTGAGAATCGAACAGGACAACGTTGTACTGTGAGGCGACAACGCTACCGCAGCACCACCACAGCATGCAAAGAAATTACAGGAGATGTGGGATATGTCGAAAAATACAAAGTATACCAAAATGGAAATCCTGGAAGATACAAGTTATTTAGTGGTAGTCCATTAACATCCAAGTTGTGAGTAAGGGTGCCAGTGTATATCTGTAGACATGAGTAGGTATGTGTGAAAGGAAGACTACTCATGATAGTTAGCAGCTAGGATAAATCATCACAACAAAAATGTGCCTGATGTCAGTATTGTGTAATAACAACTGCTACATGGACCATTTCATTTTATTATATATGTGATGGGAATGTAAACCAGTTGTGGCTTACATATTTCCTGCTGGTGCTGCCTCACATACACAAGATAATGCAATCAGATAAAGTACACCTCTGAAAGCAGTATATTATATCCTACATCAACATATTTTCCTAACTGAGCATTGTGTAGCACATCCGTAATACCCAAATTGCATCATGTAGCATATCTCACAGAGACAGGATATATTACCATCTGCTAATAAGTGAACTATTGCTCTCCACCCATGGTTCACTACCTTCACTGTGTGGCCATAGGTAGAACCTTGCTGCCAGAGTCAAATTCTCAGATTTTTTTTCCTTTTTCCCCACACACCAAGATGCTCATAGGTAAGTACTAGGCTAGCTGCCCTTGTAGGCAATTTTAAGCCAAGATAATTTCCTTCAAAGATGCAAATCAAACTCTCTACCCTGTGTCTATGAGGTAAACACCTTAACCATTATGCCTACCCTCAACCCAGTGGCAGACAGTAACAATAATTGCACAACACAGATTACTTACTGTGCTTTCTGCTAACATTTGCATAACAGAATACACCATTATAGTGGGCATGCTCATAAGGAAGAAGAACAATTACTGAAAGAACATCACCTACCCATCCCACAAATATCACTTTGTGACTGCTATGTAGGATAACACACATCGAGAGCTGTTGAATAAACTATTCCTGTCTGTAAACACTGTAATGTGAATGAAATAATAGAAGGCATACACCACAGGAGTAGAACATCTGCAATGTACATCAAGCCCTGCTTGACCTGTACATCAACTGAACACACCATACAAGACTTTATATTACACTTGTCAGACAACGCGTACTTGAAGAGACAACGTGAGCCTTGTGTTTGAATGCATATGGCTCCCATAGAAGGGACTGCAAAAGTTTGTCTGACTCTCTCCAATAGTAAATGTTTACATTACATAAAGTTTTAATCAGCAATTTCTGTTACTAAGTCAATCCAGCATTTTACCAGTCTGTTACATCCTCAGTAGTTACACCTTGACAGACTTGAACACCTGCTGGTATCCTGGGTTCATACTTCAGAGAACTGTATATACTAACCAATATTCTTTAATATCAACTTCTTTACATCTGGAGCTACTGACTCTGACAGAGCAAACTTCCTGTTAACCTCATATCTCTCCCACACACACACAAACACACACATACACACACACATTTCTTTTGTGTCAGGCTTACCCTCCTGTAAACCCCACACACCACCCTGTCCAAGTGATGATATCTGTGCCCTACCCTTTGCACATTTCCTTGTAACTTAGGGTTGCCTCTGTCTGATGCACAGAGTGGACAGTTAATGCTCTCTTTCTCAAATCTCGGTTTGCATCTAGATATGCTAGGAATTGCATTTTTGTTTAATTCTGCTTGGGTTCAATGAAGTTAGTATTTTTAGTGCTCATACTTATAGTAGCAGTAGTAAAACAGCATTATTACTTATGAATTACTGCTTGCTCAGATCATTGTGCAGATGATGGTGAGATTGCCCTGGTCTCTTTTGGGTAGGATCCTTGTAAGCCTAGCCGTGCAACCCAGATTTGACCTACAAATTTGATTTATACATAGGGCGATTTACTGACTGCCTATGTCTATCGAAGACATTGGTGCCAGACCAGGGGGTGAATTTCTGATTACTGATCTATTGATCCAAGTTGTGCTTAAATAAGGATGTGGAGGAACTCTACTTCACATGGATGTGGAGCCTGTTCCAGAGAATGGGAATGTCTGAGAAACATATCTGTCTCTTCAGCATGCCCTACTTATGTCATAAGCAAAATGTAGGTCTTTTAATCTAATAGTTTTGATGCTGTTTGTTTTGTAGATGTGCAAAAGGTTCATCAAAACAGGGTCCAGGGATGCCTTGTATGTCAGGCAAGGATCACTTCTCAATGTCTGTATAATAATGAGTAAAGAGACAGGGCTTTGAGGTGATCAACATAGGACATTGTGTTTACTCCCTGCATTCTTTTTGTAAGGAACCCTTGTGAATGTTCCAGTTACTGCATGTGTCTTTTCAGGTACACACTGAAGGGGGCATTCTATTTTATGATGGGCCTGATTAGGGCAGGGTAGAGTAGTATGATGACCTCTGTGAACCTAGATGTCATGCCCTTGTGTACAAATTGAGCAATATAGAAGGACTTTCTTACTACTTGAGCACATGTTGGTTAAAGGTTAGTTGCTATTTAGATGAGTTCCCAAATCTCAGAATATAGGGCTAAAGGCAGTGTGGTACTGAGGTATACAGAAGCTGTTTTTATGTCTCTTAACCTCTGCTCCATGATTATTTGCTTCAATAACGTGTAATTCAGCTCTTTATTCACTCATTTGCATATGTGGTCATTAACCCTTATTTTGCAGTCAGGTGTGATGTGTACTGCTGTTTCCTGAATCACAATCAGCAATACTCATCACTCTTAATCATGCACACACAAGCTTAGCTCGACATATACATATTCATGAATCCCGGCCATAGTTTCATTGCAAAGGTAATGCTCAGTGTATACCTGGGTTCAGTGGCTGCCAGACTCTTATATACAAGATAGCTGTGGGAAATATCATCCGTTGTCACAGACTGTATGACCTCCGCATTAATTCCCATAACCTTCTAACAGAACTTTCTCAAGTCAAAATCACTCAAGACAAGAGAGAGTACCACTTCATAGACTGCAAAAGATTGCCTTCCGTGTCCCCTAATGACTGTGAGAAATGACTAAATGCACTACCTGAATCACCCATAAATCACTGTACTTTTATTAAAGAGGATTTCATTTTTTGGGGTCTTAATTGTCAGACATACACTGTTAATGCATAAACATTCCCAAGGTTTTATTAAACTAGTAAATGCAAACTCCCTACAAGAAATAGTCATTTTATCCACAGGGGGTTCTAATATTCTGGATTTTGTCCTAATCAACATCCTTATGTTGTGTATTGGTTAGTTAACTGATTTACTGAGAGAACCCATATGGTTAGAGTCACATGTGCCATTTCCTAAGGCAAACAAGTTTCCAGTGGTATACCACTGGGCTCGATATTATGTCCTCCCTTGTTTTGCATCTATTTCTCAGACCTTCATACCAGCACGCCTGGCCTTTGGCTATCTATGTATACTGATGACTGTAAATTGGATATTGTTGTTTAGTCTTCCAATGACTTTCAATTATTCCAACACGGGTCAGAATATTTTAACAACTGGGACAAGGACAATGGTCTCAAATGTGAAAAGTGTAGCATAGTTCATTCTGGTAAACAAAACATTTTCACATATAATACAGGTGATATACACCTGGTGAGGCACTGTTGCAAAGAGATCTAGGTACTCTTTTTACCATCATGTCACCACAGTAGTTTGGAAAGCCTTCTAGCTGGTTCATCTAATTTCCAAAGAAGTCTTAACCCCCCCCTTTACTCATATTTTATCAGACCCATTATTGAATATAATGCACTTTTTGTTATATTTTTTCTAAACATATCACCCAACTTGAATGACCTCAGAGATTCATAACTAAAAAAGATTAGTAGCCCTCAAAAGGATGGTACACTGTTGCAGTGGTTTGCGTTGTTGCCTCACAGCAAGAGGTTCTTGGTTTGATTCTCAGCTGGGGTGCCTTCTGTGTGGAATCTGCATGTCCTTCCTGTGTTTGTGTGGGTTTCTTCCAGGCATACCAGTTTCCTCCCACATTACAAAGACATCCAGTGTTTCTCCCTGAGCATCTGCTGAAAATTGGCTTGTTCCAAGTCAGACTTTCCCTGTAAACAGATGTTAAATAAATAAAAGTTCAGGATAGAATGGCAGCCCTCTGTCTGTACACAGTTTCCTACAGACTCTTCCACTAGACATCTGAGGTATGAAATATTCAACCCTCTTTAACCCTTCACAGAACAAATGTTATGTCAAATACCTGGGTAAAGGAACTAAACCTTCGTCAGCAGATAAATAAGGTATGCTGCCATTCTAGATTCATAGCCAATCATTTTCATAACCTCTGAAACAAACTATTGTTACATTTCAAGCAGAGTAACACCCTTGCCACCTTCAAGGTAAATCTAGATAGTTGAATGGGCAGGCTCAAATTTCTTCCTGTCTGTCATGTCTTACTCTCCTAGAGGTTAAAGGGAACTTTTGAATACATATTTTGCCCAGGCTTGTAATGGTCTCCAGACTGATTGCTTAATACTTATGAAACTTATAGCTCCTTCTTTATTCTCCCAGCTAATCTAAACTCCTTGTAAAATGTAATAATCAAGCATTGGCTATCTGTGTCAGAACAATGAACACCTCCTTAGTGAACAATTCTAAGTATAAACATTTAAAAAATGCAAACTTCTTAAAACTCCCTGATGATCTCCTGGCATTTGATTACAGCACCTATTTTCTCATGCAGCTGCAACTATCACCCATAGCTCAGAGGTTTACTAAGATGTGTATCAAACAAGTAATCCTTAACACAGCCAAATGCAATGAGAGAGTTCAAATAAACCACCTTGGTGGTCTACTTGCATAAATTGTATAACAACAGAAAAAAAAGGTAAATGTCTATAACAAACTACAGTCAGACTACCTTAAGGGACCCATCATAGGAATCAGGAAATATTACAGCTTGACAATTTTCAGTCTGGACTGTACATCCCCCCTCACTGAGGGTTAGGCCAGTCAAGATCAAGGTGAAGTTATAAATACTCATTCAGTCATTAAGGTCTCACTGCTTTATTCACAGGGGTAGTCTATTACAGAGGTAAAGCTGATAGTGAGTATCAGTTCTGCCTCTCCATATTGCCTTATTGATTTGCTGAGGTAGGTTGAACTACTAGATCCATGACTGGTCAAAAGACAAGGCTTCTCAGAGCAGCCTACAAGACAAAGAAATGAGGGACAGTCATTGTAGTCTTTTCTGGTAGCTTAGGATTTGAATCCTGTGTTCTTCAATGTTAGGAGACTCTGGGTCCTTTTCAAATGTTTGATATTTCTGGAGGGGTACATTGCAAAGGAAGAGTTGTATTCTATAATGGGTCCTATCAATGCTGAGTACAAGAGACAATTATTTATTTAGATCTGGATGATATTCCCTTGGTGATCAGCTACAAGAAGTAGAAGGATTTTTTTGACAAATATTGATATTTGGTAATCAAAGGAGATGGATTTATCAACCCAGGTTCCCAAGTTGATAACACATTTTGTTTTTGAAGCTGGTTATGTTGGCAATACTATACACTGGTGCAATGACTTGTCTGCCAAATGCAAATATTTACAAGAGTTAGCTCCTGCTGGAAGGCTTCTGTGTCCATTGAGAATTTGACAATGACTCTCGGTTTGCAGTCATCTGAAACTTATTTAGCTGTAAATCATAGTTTTTAGACTGTAGATTCAAGAAGTAAATTCTGAGCACAAGTGGTTCCAGCACCGAGCACTGTGGGACCCCACAGGTCACTTTCATGTTATGTGATACTGCACCAGCCATTCCCATTCTCAGTTAATATTACTTGTGTACACTGTTGAGTGGTGTTTCTCAGTTTTTCAGCATAATTCTGTCCTATAGCCAGTTTGCTGTCCACCATACCACATAGGGATCTATTTGCAAAGTATTTTGTTTATTAATTATGCTAGCATAGGGAATGGTATCACTTTTCTGAAGGAGCTTGTTAGGTTCATATTAAGGCTTTACTTTTTACAGATACAAATCTAGCCTAATGAAATTCTTAATGTCACTGTTTAGCAAACTTGTTATGTGTGCCATGGTCTTACAAATGAGATTCATCAAGCTTATAAGCCCACAGATTCCAAGGTTGGTAGTAGGGGCATCTTTATGGAATGGCATCACCAGGACTACATGCCATACTTATCAGGTCACATGAAGGAATTGTTCTTAGTTTTGAATGGCACTTTTAGGTCATGTTCCTTAGTGGTGATGGGAGTTATGAGAGATTTGGAGATCACAGTGTTTTGTATAGTTGTCTCAGGAGTGAAAATTGCACGTAATTTATTTTCTAGATTATTGGTAATGTTCACCAGGTCTGATTAGGTTTTGCCATTTAGTATGAGTTGTGTACATTGATAAGTATTGTTTCTTAGTTTACATAATTGACAGTGGATTTGTAATTGTACTTGTCTTCCATGCCATCCTGGGTTCATGGCCTGTCTTTGTAGATCTAATGGACTTTTTAAAAAGTTCCTTGACTTGGTGATTTTTACATGTATTGTATAGTCTGAGGTCTTTATTTTTATTTTAGATCATAATTATTTTGGTAGAGTACAAGATTTGCATTTGAAATTTGTTATTGCACTTAGAACTGGATGGGACTGCAGATTATATAAACTTATTTATGTGGCTGTAAAACTCCTTCGTAAATCTATCTCCCGAGGTGATGATTGCAATGATCTAAGAATAGATATATTTCAAGACCTTATAGTAGAATCTGAAGATATGCATGCATTTGACACCTTTGAATGTTGTTATCTTGGTTTCATGAGGATTAGACAGATAGTACCTTATGGTCTGACTTCTCTGGAAAGTGATGTAGTAGGGGGGATGTGCATGATGACACTACATTTGTCAGTAGCAGGTCAATAATATATTGTCCTCTAACTAGGCCAAAACCAGTCTGGTTCGTTGATTTTTTTTTATACATCTGGTCAAAAGATTTTGAGCATATACATCATTGGAGATGTAGGCAGTGCAGTCAGTTGATGGGTATTTAAAGTCCCCCAGAATGATAGAGTTCTTATTTATGGGGAGTTTATCCATGACTTTTCGGAACCTAACTTTAACTTCTGCAGTCATGGCAGGTGTCTTGTAACAGCCAATAAATTGATAGGTATGCAGGGAGTGCTTTCTGGGCATTTAAACCAAGTTTCATTGCTTGTACATATATGGTATGCCTTCCAAAATGCAGGAGTGCCTCAAGATCAGGCAATTTGCTGTTTAGATTTCTAACATTGAGCATAGCCACCTTAATTTGATCCTGTTTTGATACTGACACATTTGCTACATTGGAATATTTATTAATTGAAATCTGCCTTTTGAAATGTACTATGTGTTAGCAAGCCCTGTATGAGGAAGGCTTTAAACAAAGGTGGAGATGATAATTTGCAAAGCAAAAAAGATGATCAAGCTTCTTGTCCCATGCTGATGTGTACTGGATCCCCTAGAATGACACCGATTAGTTAGCCAATTGTTGAAGCCAATCATTTTTTATTTGTACCTAGGCGTTATTTGTGGAGAAGATAGAGCGTTTGAGATTTCTTGGATCCAAGCACCTAAATGACAACTCTCTGTCTCGCTGTCTTTTTTCAGCCTAGTGAGTAGTAAATATGTGTGCCTCACTGTCGAGTAACGAATCATTAAAACATTGTTGTTTTTGGAGTGGTCTGATTTATTGGCAATCTGTCGTGGTAACTGCTTGATATAGCCATAACAATCAATCTTGATTTTTGTCTTTTTTGTTTAAAGCATTATTAATAAACCACATTTTTCCTGTGTTTATTTTCCACATCTGTTTTTATTTTCATATCACATTCTAGTGAACATCATTGTGTACTACTGTTTATTTGACTGACTGCAGCAAGTTTGTATATCTGAAAGTGCAGATTACGTTGTATATTAGTTAACTGGTTGTACTTAAATAATCAGTGTTAATTCAGTTTCATACTGTTGACTGTAACATAACGTGGAAATTGTTCTTCATCTTACTGTACTTAAGCTAGCTTTATACAATGTACTGCTATATCTTATATGCAGTGGAAATTGTTGATTGCTTATTAACTTCCTATCTTCATTTAGGTGTATCAAATCATTCGAATTAGCACTGTTGTAATGCAGATTGTACTGCTATTATGTTTAAGTAATACTGCACTGTATGCCTTATTGCGGTTGCATAGTTGTTCATTACTGGCAATGTCTATGACAATATTGCACTGTTGCTTATACTCAGTGGCGGCTGGTGACTTCATATCAAAGGGGGGCTGCAGGAGACAGCTGAATGGGTGGGGTCAATGGGAAGGGGTGCGGCCAACTAGAAAGGGGAGGAGCTATGCTCAAAACCACAAAAACTAAATATACTGCCCTGGGTGCCAAACCGTCATTATGAGAGTCCAATCAAGACAAAATGAAGTGTAGAAGAATAAAAATATTTCAATGCATTGGCTGCATGACAGCTTAATATCTAGATAGAAACAAAAAAGGTTGTGAGGCATGAAAAAATAAATTACTTTTTTTAAATACATTAATGGAATGCCAGTCAAAATCAAGTATAAGAAAAACAAGCAGCACTCAACTCAAACCACTTCTTGCACTGCAGTTCTAATTATAATTTATATTCAGCTTTATTAAAGTACCAAGTAACATGCTGAAAGTAGAAATCTCTGATGCCCCCACTTGTAAAAATGTTCCTTATCCAAAAAAAGACCTGCTGCCTGACATCTACTTGTTTCATGGGGAAAACATGATCAAAGTAAAAAATGAAAAGCAAACAAGAAATAACTTCAAGATACATTGCTTAAAAGGATTACTGTACAGGTTATGGACCACACGATTGGCATTTTGTTTATGGGTAAAGCCTGCAGAAATGACTGAAAGTCTCCAAGAGTAATGAGACTCTTAAAATAATGTAATCCTGTCCTTTATTACAAATACTGGCATATGCATTTCAATACCCAAGGCTTATACATTATCTAGTTATGTATTCTCTACATGGCAACAGAAAGGCTTCCAATGTTGGCAATTCTTTAACAGTATGCTTATTAAAGCTTACTTGCATCTTGCAATCTCAGCCAAGCTTACCTGATGGTCATTAAAGTGTTGCTACTTAAACATAGAGCAACAGGCACTTTGAGTAATAAGCATAAATCAACAGTACAAAAAATATGACAGAAACCAGACCATTCTGTAAAAATCAAGGACAGATGAAAAGCCACTCTAGTACTTGTGTCTACCTTGGATGGGGGGTACTCTGCACATTTACACTGCATAACTACTCCTTGCCTTGCTTCGACACATCCAGAGTCACTACATGGGGGAGTGGGGTGCAACAAGTATGTCACAGTTTGAAATGTCTCTGGCTGACTTGTGATGGCCCTGACACATTTGTCATACCTCTCAACCTCAGAGCAAGAAATCTGGACAAAGCCGTACAAAGAAATGGGACAAAGGCCCAAAAATAAGGGCAATTTTTAAAATATTGTTCTTATAAACTTAGAAAGATAATAGAGGTCTTGCATTAGTATGAATTGTCTGACTGGTATGAAATCTGAAACTCAAATGTCTGTCATTATTTTCTAACTTCAGTCTTTAATGATTTGTCACTAATTTGCCAAAAAAACACAATTTTATGAAAAATGGACCAAAAATGTGATGTAAAAATATAAAATAGCAACACAATACAGTTGGGAACCTGTCAAAGAAGGGACACTTTAATATTAGTACTGCTAACTTGAGCAGCTGACAAAATAAAAGAATCTACATGCATTTCTGAAATAAAAGTAATCTAACTGATTATTACAGTTATTTCTTAATTATAAACCCTCCATGTTTTCTTCCAAAATTGCTATTTTGCGGAGGGATCATTAGGGGAAGAGCAATATTTTGTGCCAAAATCAGGGACAGTTGAGAGGTTTGGCTGTGCCTAATTCTATAAAGCAATTTATTTGCATGTACCTCTCAACCTGTTAATGCAATAAATCTGGACAAGGCCAAATATATTGGGGGAACATATAAACAGCACTAAAAATGGCTCTTGTATAAACTGAGACAGTTGATAGAACAGGTCTTACTTTAGCATGCATTTTTTCTGAAGGTTATGAAGTCTGAAACTCAGTGTGTCATTATTTAGTGACTTAATTCCTAAATGATTTCCAGAAAACCACAAATTTTATGAGGAACAAACCAAAAATAAGAAGCAAAAAATCTATTCATGCTTTGAAAATCTGGACAGTTGGGAGGTATGGTTCAGCTGGGGTGCCTAAGTTTGCCACCCTTCCCCCTCACAAAACCATGGTCGAATGGAGCCTCCCCCTGCAGCCATTCCAATGATCCATTACTTGGCTATTTCACTCCATTTACCATAAACACTAATGTGCATACTGATTTACTTCTATGATGATTTGAACTTCATTTGAAAGTTTTATTTTGCATTTTACAGCACAAACACTAAGACATCTGCTAAACAAACTTGGCATTAAAACTTCTCTGCCATCGAAACTCACATTCATTGAAACAACATAGAAACCCACATTCAAAGAAAATACATTTTACCCGTGGCAGATAAAGATTAATTCTGGGCTGTTTTCAAATCATAGGCCCCTTGCATATGAAACATACATGTGCTCTTTGATACACCTTCCTATTGCTTTGAACATTTTTCCAGTAAACAATGAAACAAAGTGCATGCACCAATGACAAAACTGCCCAATTCAGAACATTTCCATCATAAAAGTCTACTCAAACTTCTACAGTCCACTATTATCAGTAAATATGCACAATTCTACAGTCCACCATTATCAGTAAATATGCACAATCTCTGAAGTAGTAAAAAAGTCATCTAAATAATTCCACGTTAAATAAATCTGTAATGAAGAGGTTGCTGCTAGCAATCACCTTTATATTTCATGGTTTCATCGAAAAATAAAGTGTCTGATGCCCCTGAGGAATAAATTGCCTAAATTACATGAAAAATAAGCTAGTAATATTGCAATAGGAAATGTATGGCAAACTGATAACAGGCTCATAGTTAGTATATTAACTTTCAGTATGGCAGCATTCACCCCTTATGGGAGTAGAACCAACAACCTTCTGCATCAAAAGCAAGTACACAACCTGTTGTGCTATTAGCAATGCGAGCTGACTTAGCATAATCAGCACTAAACTTCTCTTCCCCTGCAGCTGCAGAGTAAAATCTACTCAATACTCAACTGCCTCTCAACTTCGCAGCACAAGAAATCTGGAAAAAGCCAAATTTATTGGGATGGGTCAAAAGGGCAAAAACCAGGGACACATTAAACATTGCTTGTATAATTTTGGAAAGCTGCTAGAATAAAATGCTGTGTTACCACCATACATTTTACTGCCAAGGTCCCTGTGCAAAAGAGTCAGAACAAAATACCACTATGCCAAATCACCTGCTTTGTAAAAGAAAAATGCTGTGTTACCACCATACATTTTACTGCCAAGATCCCTGTGCAAAACAGTCAGAGCAACACACCACTATGCCAAATCAGCTGCTTTGTGAAAGAGAGGAAGACTGAAACTTAAATAGCTATCATTTAATGAATTCAGTTCTCACCATAGCTGTCAACCTCTTAGCACCTGGACAAACCCAGTAATGAGGGAATACAGCCCTCAAACATATTCAGTGAATTCAGTTCTTGCCATAGCTGTCAACCTTAGCACAAAAAGCCTGGACAAAGGCAATAACAGGGTAATACAGTCCCAAAAATAAGGACAAATTTCAAATAGTCATCTTATAAACTTAGAAAATTGCTATAATAAAAGGTTGTGTTACTATATATTTATTGCTAGAATAAAAGGTTGTTTTACTATGTATTTTCAGCAGAGGCCCAGGAAGAAATAATGCAGACATGTCTTTGTAACATGGGAGGACACAAAAGCAAACCCACACAAACACAGGGAGAAGATACAGACCCCACAAAGAAGGCACCCCAGCCAAGAATCAAACCTGAAAACCTGCAGCTGTGAGGCAACAGTGCTATCACTGCACCATCAAATATCAAGCATTGCAACATTTACAAACCACAGATATTATGAGGAACAGATCAGATCAAATATGAGGCAACAATCTGCAATTTTTTTACAAATGGTGGTGGGTAGGGAATTCAGGTCTTTAACACCTGCATACAAGGTACAGGGTTGAAGCCTGAGGTATTCCCAGCGAGTTCCAGGACAGTCTATGCAGTTTAAAACTGCATAGACTTCTGGGAGCTCCTTTCTTCATGTTTCCCAGTCAGGACTGCTGCTGAGACAATCTGCGCATGCTCCAGACTGTCTCAGCAGCAGTCCGGACTAGTGCGCATGCGCGAAAGTCCACGATTTTAAATTTTGTTTTTTATCTTTTCATTTTCTTTTTATTTCTTTACTTTTTCTTTATTTTACAGTTGAGGGGGCTGCAGTCCGGCAGTCCAATAACACGGGTCGCCCCTGCTTATACTGTTTCATGTAATCTTGCTCTTCTGCCAATTACTAGATATATACAAAACAAGTTAACGTAGAATCTGAGCCTTTGACTGCACTTTTGGAAAACTGCTATTGTTACATTGCTGTTTGCTAATGATTGTGTATGACTGCTGTAAAGTTATGGCATTCAGAACTATGAATCTCATTCATGTTTGATTAGTACTGTATGAGCCTTAGCTATATGTGTTATGTCCTGCAAAGGATAAAAAAGCTGTCCAGCTTCAAAAGCTTCACGACATCTTCCATGCACCCAATCTTTCAATCAGCTTGAGATGAGCTGACTAAAAGACAAGTCTGGACATGAAGCCCTTCAGAGATTTACTGCCGCCAAAGGGTATGCTCCTCTGAGGCTTTGGAGGACTGATGGTCAGCTTGTGCTTTCCTTTCTGGCTCCTGTAGATCAAATTCATTTGTTTCTACCTGTTCTTCATCACATGTTGTCCCAAGGAATGATAGAACAAGCTCCTCCTCCCCAGGTGGGGAAGGGATTTTAGTCAAAGGTGTTCGTAATGCAAAAAAAAAATATATATATATATATATATATATACAGAAAAATCTTGAAGACCAATTCTGGATCTTTTTTTCCAAAACCTACTTGTGATGGTGTCACAACCTGTTACTTTTTTCCTCTTTCAAGTTTTCTGGTAAAACTAGACTTAAATTATGTGTATCATCATGTCCCTATTCATCCAGAAATGTACTATGTGTTAGCAAGCCCTGTATGAGGAAGGCTTTAAACAAAGGTGGAGATGATAATATGCAAAGCAAAAAAGATGTTCAGGCTTCTTTTCCAATGTTGATGTGCACTGGATCCCCTAGAATGACACTGATTAGTTAGCCAATTGTTGAAGCCAATCATTTTTTATTTGTACCTAGGCATTATTTGTGGAGAAGGGATAATTCCATTCACTTCCAGGATATTTGTTGTGTGCATTTGTGACATGCACAGATGGCTCTGTCCTGTCTCTCTGCATCTCCCTCAGTTTTTTCCCTCCAAGCCATTCACTTCTACATGCACAACAGCCACGCCATTGTTATACTCGTCAGGTGAAACAGTCATTAGAGCCTTTGAGATTTCTTGGATCCTAGCACCTGAATGACAACTCTCTGTCACGCTGTCTTTTTTTCAGCCTAGTGTGTGGTAAATCTGTGTGCCTCACTATGGAGTAACCAATCATTAAAACATTGTTGTTTTTGGAGTGGTCTTATTTACTGGCGTTCTGTCATGGTGACTTCTTGATAAAGTCAGATATTGTGTGATGTGAGGTTTGATTTTGGTTTCAAGTCTAGGAGGCTTAGGTAAGGATATATTTACAGCAATAGGCATTATGTGTCATACTTGGGAACACAGCATGTAATGTGTTGAAGCAGTGCTTAGATACTTTTTTTTTTTGTGAGAGTGAGGTCTCCATATCTCTTAAACATTTTCAACCATCACATGCAGAGTTACATGTATTTTTGAGTAGCTCATTATCTGTGAGAATAAGGCAGTTGCTGTACTACTTTTAGATACTTCATATGATGAGCTTGGCAACAAAGTACAAACAAGTAGGCAGACCTTCCATATTGCCCAGTGGGAACTAAAACTTGATTTGCTTTATAGAGAATTGTACACTTAAATACAATAGACATTTATGTTCTGTTGAGGTAGTTATCAGTGTAGATATGTTTAGTATAGTTATGTATGAAAATGTATTTACTTAACAACATGGACTTGTATGTAACTGTTATAAGCACAGCTCTGGAATCTTTTGTAACAGTAGTGTTGAGCTATTTTCATTGATTGTGGGCCAAGTTATGTAATGCATCATCACCAGGGGCTGCTATGAACTACATTTAGGATGCTAGGTGCATTGCTCTGTGCATTATGCAGTTACATGCAGTTAACTTCACCTGTACATAGCAGGTGACTTAACAAAAAAAAAATTGGTTGAATGTGGTTATATTAGGTAAAGTTAGCAATGAAAGTGTCTGCATCTGTGAACTGCATGTTGCCATCCTGCTGTGCTAAACATATGTGACAATATCCATGGATGCATCTTAAATAGAATGAAGCATGATTTAACTGCACCCCTAATAACAATGTTCAATCTCAGCTTCCATAGAGGTTTTGTACCAAGTGAATGTAGAAGAGCTACAGTCATTCCCTTGCATAAGGGAGGACATTCTGCAGACTGAGGCAATTACTGACCCATAAGTCTGACGAGCTTCATATGCAAAGCCATGGAAAGACTTATCATGGAATTAACCAGTAATGGCATAGGGGACCTCCAAACACAAGACCTGTCTCAGTTTGGATTCATCAAGGGCAGGTCATGCTTACTCATCCTGGTGGATTTTTTTTAAAAGTCATCAAAGGAAGAATGGATGATGACAAAATGGCACACACCATATACCTCAACCTAGCCAAAGCTTTAGACACAATTCTACACTCAGGCATAGTAAAAAAGATAATAAACTGGGAATAACCCCCTATGTCACTCACTAGATTTCCAACTGGCTCACAGATAGGACACAGATAGTCACAATATCGGAAGTTACCTCTACAAAGAGGCCAGTTACGAGTGTAGCTACCCAGGCTCTGTCCTCTCCTGTTTAGATATACTTTTCTTAAGGAAAAACCAATACCAAGGGGCTCTGGCTTGCTAAGTTTGCAGATGACTGTATGTTAAAAGCAGTCATTGAATCACCAAATGACTTAGCCATCCTGCAGGAAAGTTTGGCTCAAATAAATAACTGGTGCCAAAACCGTGTACTGAAATTAAATGCCAAAGAATGCATTATTGTATCCATTGGAAAGTCATCTACCCAAGGGAACAATCACAATGACAATATACCCATAAGAATTGACCCAGTTGTTCAGGATATGAGAACTTATATAAACAGTGATCTAACATTTGACCAACTTGTGTCTATTGTTGTAAGAATGTCCTTCTATATTGCACAGCTTATAAACAAAGGGATTGTGTCTAGATCTAGGGATGTTATTGTCCCCCTTTACACAACCATCATTAGGCTAGTCATTGAATATAATGCCCCTTTTAGCATTTATCTGTCCAGACATGTACAGCAACTGGAATGCCCATAGAGATACCTTACTAAAAGGGCACAAGGCCTAAACAACATGTCCTACATGGACTGACTCAAATCTCTGTCGCTATACTTGGCATCCTACAGATGGCTGAGTGGTGACCTGTGTCTAGCATACAAGGCATCTTCTGACCCATTACTGATGGATTTATTGCACATCAGCAAGTCAGTTTAGGGATCTAAACCTCTTCAGCAACATCAACAGAATGATTTGGATATCTATATATAGATGTATATCTCTGTATATCTATGTATATCTCACAGAGGATACTGCTGCTGTGAAACAGACTCCCTAGCCAAATAAAACAAAATTCATTCCTAACCACTTTCAAGTGCAACTTAGGTCTATTGATGGGAAAGAGAAAAATTACCCCAAGACTTCTGCCTGTATTACTAATGGAGAGAGACAACTCCTAAAACTTTATCCCATGCATTGGTCACCTCAAATTATCTATGGTATGATCCCAGTAAATCTCATTAGGGGTAATATATAATTATCAACAATGGGATGGATACGTCCAATTTATAACCAAATTGGATATGTTATTTTAAGCACAAAAAGGGGAAAGAGCTAGGCTTAAAATGGCCTTTAAGGACAGCTAGCCTACTACTTCCCTATGAACCTATAAACATTCATTGCTTGAAGCAATATAAAATAAACAGAGAAAATGAAAGAACCAGTAAAAACAACTAATGCTCTAACCAGTGGTGTTTATCCTCAACACAACTGCAGCATTTACCCACCTACCATGAATATAACCCCTACAAGCTCTGGATGACTCATGCACTGCTAAAACTGGATGTTAACTGTAACTTTGAAAAGTGACTAAAAACATAGCAAATAAATGCAGCAGCATATATTTATCCATTTAAAGGGACAATCCCCGTGTTTGTTTGTTTACATTCTGCAATGTTTACCTTGATTACAGTGTATCTCTGAGATTTTGCTTTGGCTGATGGTTGCCTATAGGAAGTTTCACCCTTTTAATCTCAGTCCTTTTTTTCCTGATCTACTCACAACACCTTTTAGGTTGAGTCATTCATTACTTTGGCTTGAGGCTTGTTATTTTCAAAGAAATGAATCTTCTAAATGTTTTTATGACCTGACCTCTCATGACTTCTAGTTTCTGCAGAAATCATTAGTAAACAGAGTTATTCTGTCTTTTTTAAGCTGGTAATTGACTTAGCCAGTAACTTTTGCTTTTTTCCCAAACTATAGCATTTTATGGAATTTATTACCTTGTGCTACTTTTGTTGAAAGCATGTGTGATTCAAATGTGACAAGAGCACAAAACAAAAGGGTTAACACTGGGAGCCAAAACAAGCATGCAATTGAAGAGACACAGGATATTTAGAAGAAAAAATTATCCTCTGGCTGGGAATATGAGTGATGTAGCTACAGTGGGTATTGCTTTGATTAGCTGTAGTTCTACCGAATCTTAAACATTGGGGTTGTCCCTTTAACAGCACAAAAACACGTAAAATGTAGTGCAAACCATTAAAAAGATTTAATAATAGTTGGAACCTGAAATTCAGAAGAAATTTCAATAAAATATAGAAAAAACACTACCACTTAAAACTGATTTGAGTAGCTAGGTGACTTTAACTGCAGGATAATAAATGTACTTTGCTGTTTACTGGATGTAAAATTGAGTAAAAATTCCTCTTTTTTGGTTTTGTGCAGAGGGGCATAGCTTCTTGGAGTCTTAGAAGAATGAAGCATCAATTACACCCCACTCCAAACAATATAAAATAAACAAGAAACATGAAAGTAGCAATGCAAAATGGTTACAGCTCTATCCAGTGGTATTTATCTTCTTCTGAACTGTAACAATTATTCTTCTGCCACTAGTATAACCAGAAGAAGCCGTAGATGACTCTCACAGCTGGCTAAAACTGGCTATGTGCTTTAACCTTAAAAGTGACCATGAATATATCCACTCAAGAGCAAAAGAGGGCCTCTTTAAAATGCAGTGCAAACTAGAGGCTTTGACTTCTAGAAAATCAGTTAAGAACTAAACATCATGATCAAGAAGGTCAAAGCCAAATACAAACTAAAAATTACAGCAAATAGGTTCATAGGTTCATAGGCAGGTACTAGACTATCGGCCCTGGGGCCTATACAAGCCCAGCCAAAAAGCTACCCTGGCTTTTGCCACCCAAGAAAATTATTTTCCTGTGGCACTGTTGAGCAGAGCCACAGACGTGATCCCCAAGGTGAATTTCCTATTCACCATCCAATCATCAAGATTTTTCTTGAAGAGTGCTAATGAGCAGCTTTGTTTGATATAGATAGGTAGTTTATTCCAGAGTATGGGAAGTCTCTGGGACAGGAATCGATCCCTCCGGCATGTTCTGTTTAGAGTGGTGACAAGGTTTAGGTCCCTAGAGCATGTTGCTCAGAGGGATTGGGATTTCTTTAAGTGGAGCATGTCCAACAGCTCTGGGTTTGACATAGCTTTGTATGTTAGGCAGATATCACCTCTGAGTAGGCGATATGCGATGGAGTAAAGCTGGAGTTTTTTGAGACGGTCTGTGTAGGGCATCTGTTTGAGGCCGGTAATCCTCTTTGTGAGGTATTTCTGTGGCCTTTCTAGTTGTTGTAGATGTCTTGTGAGATACATACCAAAAGGGGCGTTGTACTCTATAATGGGTCTAATGAGTGATGAGTAGAGGGGAACGATGACCTCTTTGTTTCTGGATGAGAAACCTTTTGTGATGAGGTGTGCCACATAGAAGGATTTCCTGACTACTGTGGGGATGTGATTATCAAAGGAGAGACTACTGTCCACTTGTGTCCCAAGGTCTCTTATCACACTTTCGGTGTTAAGTATACTACCGCCTATGTTGTAGTTCATGGGTACAGAGTTTTTACCAAAGGGGATGACAATGCACTTTTTGGCATTGAGCTTGAGGACATGGCTTTGACACCAGGCATCTGTCTCAGTGAGGCCCTTTTGTTGGATGTCAACATCATTAGGAGTTTCGATTATGCCTCCTAGTTTGCAGTCATCTGTAAACTTCATTAGCCAAAGACCTTCTGTGTTAGCCTGTACTTCAGAGAAGTAGATACCAAACAGGAAAGGACCCAGGACTGAACCCTGTGGTACTCCACTTGTCACTGGTCTGAAGTTAGATTTGGAGTCTGCTACTTTCACAGTGTGGGTTCTGTCAGTGAGCCAGTTGGCAACCCATCTTGTGACATAGGGATTTATACCTAGTTTAATGAGTTTATCTATAATTCCAGAGTGGGGGATGGTGTCGAAAGCCTTGGCAAGATCTAGATAGGCTGTGTGAACCACCTTACCCTTGTCTATGGCTTTGGTGACTGCTTCAAAGAAGTCTATCAGGTTTAGTAGACATGATCTGCCTTTTACAAACCCAAACTGGGTGGGGTCCAGAGTTTGGAGATTACCAATGTCTTTGTTTATAAGTTCCATGATGATACATTCCATGGCCTTGCAGACCAGGCTCATCAGGCTAATGGGGCGGTAGTTCCCAGGGTCCGTGGTGGCTCCTCCCTTGTGGAGTGGGATAACAGTCGCTGTGCACCATTCAGCAGGCACAAAGCCTGAGGTGAGGCTATGATTGAACATGGTACTTAGGTGGGGTGCCAGTTCATTCTGTAGTTTGTGTAGAACGCAGCCTGGGATGTTGTCTGGTCCCATGGATGCTGTGTTCTTGGCTTTGGAGAGTGTGGTTTTTACCTGTGCAGCCGTGATTACAGGAACTTTGCATTCTTCCGGTATAGAGATGGGCTCTTTAGGAGGTGAGAGGGGGGTAAAGTTAGCACTGAACCTATCTGCCAGGATGTTGTCAATATCAGTTGGGTCTGTATATTTAGTGCCATTGTGCTGTAACTCAGAGCAGATCTGAGTGTTGCCATTGAGATTCTTGACATAGCTATAGAATGTTTTGTGGTTGTCTTTAGAATCAGAGGCAATTTTGTTTTCGTAACTAGCTGTGGAGGATTTTTTCAGGGATCACAGCTTCTTACTGAGGCTGACCAGGGAGCTCCTCCACTCATGGGATTTTACTCTCTTTTGCAACAGTTTCTTCCTTCTGTTGTACAGTTTGTTTATGGCAGGGGACCACCTGATTGGCTTCCTTTTTTTGGAGGATAGCATCTTGGTTCTGTTTGGGATAGTACAATCCATGCACTCATGTAAGTGCTTATAAAGTGCAATTGTGTAGGATTAAGTAGTCATAACTGTATTGTCCATCTGCATGGGTGTCATGAAGTTCACCACTTCTGTCTTAAGAAGCATGAAGGTGGCTTTGGAGAAATTTTTTACCATGGTTTCCTTAATGGGGGGTGGGGGCAGGATGTGGATATCTAGGGTAATTAGCTTATGGTCTGATCGGACCAATGAGGTGTTGACTTCAGGTGTGGAACAGCGGTCACTCATGTTGGTAATGACTAGATCTAGGATACTGTTGCCCCTGGTGGGGGTGTGGATAAGTTTATACAGGGCATTGGAGTTTATGAATTCCAGAAAGTGTTGAGCAAAGGAGTTGGTACATGAGCAGTTTTCCCAGTTAATGGTGGGGTAGTTGAAATTGCCCATTATTAGGGTGTTTGGTTGAACCCTAATATTTTCCAGTACATCAAGAAAAGATGAGTGGGAATCCTGGGGCATGGTGGGTGATCTGTAGCAAGCTACAATTTGGATTGCAGTTTTGCCTAGAGTTAGTTGCACTTGGATAACCTTGGCTGCATTATGCTGAGCAACTAGCCTGGAGGTGTGGATATCCTTAATGAATATGGACACACCTCCGCCTTTGGTGTTCCGGTCCAGGTTACATGGCCTAAAAGTATGGTATGAGTTATAGCCTGGTAGTGCAGGGGTGCTCTCTGGAGCCTTGATCCAGGTCTCAGTCACTTCACAGATATTGATGTTCTCCATTTTAAGGACTGCCTGAAGGGAGTACATTTTGAGATTTAGACTTCTAGCATTGAGTAGCATCACCCTCAGTTTTTACTTGGCTGTTACAGTGGTGAATTTGTCATTTGAACCTTGCCTAAAAAAGGCACTATAGGGGCGGCAAGAACCTTAGCCATTATCCGGAATCCCAGGGGAGACAGGTGTAGGCCATCTCTGGCAAAGCATTGTGGTCTGTCGACCATGTCATCCCAGGCAGACAGATACCGGATCCCTTTAGAATGACACCAGAAGCTTAGCCAATTGTTAAAGTTAATAATTTTGTCCTTGTACTGCGGCATCATTCTGGGTGATGGAAGAATACTACTCAGGGCTAGGGTCATACCTGCCTGGGCTACAAGATCGGGGAGCTCATCCATGTCTCTTTTCATGTAGTCCAGGGAGGTACGTCTCAGGTCGTTCACACCAACATGGACAATGACAGAGTCATATTTGTACTTGTTGTGGAGTGACCTGAGTGTGTGGGTTATGTGGCGGATCCTGGCACCTGACAGGCAGCTGGCAGTAACCTTCTCCTTGTTTAGCCTGGTGAGTGGGACATCATTATGCCTGATTATAGAGTCACCTATGACTAGTGTGTTGGGTACGTTGTTTTGCCTTATTGGCTGTGGTTGAGTGGCACACTGAGTCTGCGGGCTATGTGTCATTTGGGTTGTGTTGGGGGGTGGAGGTTGCTTGCATTTCTGCTTTGGAGGTCTCTGTTGCTTAAGCAGATTGTTATTGAGAGCCTCCGCAAATGTTTTTGTGTTTCTATGTGTGGATTTTGGTGGTGTAGATTTAGTGAGACTATGCGATGAGTGTGGTGTGGTGCAAGTGTTTACGTTCTCCTCTTGACTGTCAAGTTCAGTCTTGATTGGAGAGAGCTTTACCTCCAGTTTAGCTAGATAAGTGCATCTCTCACAGATTGTAGTGTTGGGTGGTAGGAGGAGAGGGTTGTATGTGTACATGAGGCAATTTCTACATTGCCCCAAGATGCCCAGATTCATCAGATAGACAGGAGAGAACACTAGGAGCTGATTCTTGGACATGCCTGAATAAAAACCTCTAGATAAGTGAGGAAAGTGAGTACAAGAGCTGTTTTTCTCTAAGCAAGTGAGGAAAGTAAGTACCAAAACTGTTTTCCTCTAGGTAATGAGGGAGGTTGAGTGCTGTAGTAATTAGTAGGTTATTTAGTGCTTACAAGTTCTGAACAAGTGCTGATCACGAATAAGCAAACTCAAGTGCTAAAACTAAGAATCTGTATCTGGACTAAACTAGTTACAGGAAAGGGGGGAAACAAGTTCAAATGCAGGCTTTTAAATCAGAAAGTTGACAGAGATGGAAAAACTGCCCAAACGGCCAGTAACTACAATTTCTGGGCCAGAACCATTCCTTATGTTTTAGCTAGGTTACCTAGTGCTTACCACTCCCACTGATAAGCTAAAAGGCTTCCCTCCAACATAGAAAGCTTGGGGGGGGGGCTCAGAAGCTTACATACAGTCCTGGATACAGCAAATCTGAATCTGGACTACACTAGCTACAAGAAAGGTATTTTTTTTCTTTTTATATATATATATATATATATATATATATATATATATATATATATATATATAAAGTAGCTAAAACAGCAGTAAAAACAATTCAAATGCAGTGCAAGCTAGCACACTTGAGTATGTAGCAATGTTAATCCAAACAGTTTAAAAATGCAATTAAATTAAAAATGACTAAAAAAAAGTGCAGAAGGAGTCTATTAGGTAGAATGAGGTAAAGAGATAGGACTGGGGGAGTGCCCCAGGTCAAATCTACAATGGGGGTGGGCAACTGCAAAAGCCTCCAAACAAGACAGGAATAGGGAGGGTTGTTATGGGAAAACCAACACCTTCAGCAGAGATCTGAAAAACTATACAGTGAAGCAAAAATAACAGTGCACAACTCTGAAGTCAGCCAGCAATGATATAAAATTAGTCAAACAACAATTACCAGTACACAACTCTGAAGTGCCAGAAAAATATACTCAGCTCTGTATATCTCCAGATAGTTTGAAGAGCACTCTGGCAGGACACAGGAAGGCTCCAGCAATGATATGCAGGCTGTTACTAGGAGGGTCTAATTTTATGCAAGTAATCCTTGAGATAGTCAGATAACAAATGTCAGATAACATATGACAAATGTCAGGAATAACTACATATCATTCTTCATCTATGTCAGGAAAGTAAGAAACCATCCAAACTATGCGCTGCATTAATCCAGAGTGACAATACCCACTCTTACCCAAATGGTACTGCTCACATGGATACCATAACAGTCTAATTGCATACCAGCTACAGTCATAAAATTTCACAAATCCCTTAATCTCGGTCCTCTTTAAAGGTTGTCACACCCACCCCCTCCAAAGTCAAAAATATTAAGTCCCTGGTCTCTCGTAACATTCCTGGATGCCAGATTTCTAGCATCAAATAATCTGTATCACCTCAACCTTTTCAACTTATGCTTCTCCAATGTATATGTTCCTGAAGCATGTATACTGGCCATGGTAATGCCCTCCACAAAGGTAGCCCCTACCTCAAACCCCTGCAATTACAGACTTATAAGACTATTCTAATTTGCAAAGCCATGAAGGGTATCATATCAAACCTTATAAACCTATAGTTTGAAAAACTACTGTTTTGTATACTTAGCATTTGGCTTTGTTAAGGGTAGGTCACACCTATACATCTTAGTAATCTTCCTCAGTAGGGACAATGAAGCTATGAATGATGGACAAAAACTTAGGCAGCAAACCTCAGTTCAGCTAATGTCTTTGGCATAATTATTTATGCTGATTTTTCAACAGACTTAAAGACCTAAGCATAAATCCCTATAGTGTGAAGTGTATGGTAAACAGGTTGTCAGACAGGACTTACAGTTAGGTAAAGTATCTGGGATCCTCTCAAAAAGAGAGAGAAAAAATTAGAAGTACAAATGAAAGAGAAGCACAAAAAATGACTTCTTAAAGTTGAATATTGAAAAAAAATAAAAAGCTTTTCAAAAACTGTAGTGCTTCAGCCATGACCACGAATTAGATCTTTGCATTTATCTATGAAATGATACTACACTTCCCCACCAACTTTACTTGTCCATTCTGCATCCTGAGAGCTTACACCTCATGCAACTTCCACTTCAGCCCATCCTAGCTGCAGATGTGCCTTGATAATTGATAATTCCATGGCTATTAACAAACATATTACAACAGAATAAAGTAAACCCTTCTTCTGGCCCAGCCTATATCTAACAGCATTTAATTTAGATCAAAAGTAGTTCTCATCCCTCTCTACTTACCCCTTATCAAATACAATGCTTCCTATGGCATGTATTTGCCTAAACATGTTGCACAACTTTAAAGGTCACAGAGAATCCTAACTAAAAGGATGACAGGTCTGAAACCCTTAGTTACCAAAACAGTCTTAAATGTCAATCCCTATGTTACAAGCCTTATAAAAGTACCTGTGGTGATTTATGCTTATTATTTATGACCACAAGGCCCCATACACATAGGATAATGGGATCATAGGATCATAGGAGATTACTAGGCTATCAACCCAGAGGTCATTTTAAGCCTAGCTGTTTTATCCCAATGTAATACAATGAAAATGCAGTCAATACCCAAGATTGCATTTATTGATGACTCATGTCCAGGAGGGTTGTGAGTGCTATCCCCAGTAAGAATTTATGGAGCCCCATCCACTCATCCAGGTTCCTCTTGAACAGTGTAATAGAGGTGTTCTGTTTCACATCAATTGGGAGCCTGCTCCAAAGATGTAGCAGTTCCTGGGAAATAAATCTGTTCCTCCAGCATGTCCTATTTAAGTCGCAGGCCATATTTAGATCCTTGGAACGGGTAGACTTAGTCCTGTTTGATTTACTGATATGCAGCAAGTTTATTAGGTTTGGGTGTTGGATTGCTCTGTAGGCCAGGCATAAGTCTCCCCTAAGAAGTCTATGTGACACAGAGTATAGTGACAGGGACTTAGGGTCAGCCTGTATAAGGTACATGCTAGATCCCCTTGAGCTTCTTTGTTAGAAACCTTTGAGGTCTCTCCAGTTGCTGCAGGTGCTTTGTACGATACATACCAAACTGAGCATTATAATTATGGGCCGGGTTAGTGCAGAGTATAGAGGGGTTATAACCGCTTTTGTTCTTAAGGTGATGCCTTTACTAATTAAGTGTGGTATGTAGAAAGCCTTCCTTACTACAATAGACACATGGTAGTTGAATTTAAGGTTTCAGTCAACTTGTGATCCCAGGTCCCTTACCACTTCATGGGTACTTAGGGTATTCTTGTTGATCTGATAGTGTGAAGGGACATAGTTTTTGCTGAGGGGAATGATGATGCATTTCTTTGCATTCAGTTTGAGACCATGACTAACACACCAGTTGTTGGTCTGTGTGAAACCCTCCTGGAGTATACTGACAGCATTTGGGGATTCAATGATTGCACCTAGTTTGCAGTCATCTGCAAACTTGGTCAGCCACAACCACTTAGTTTTGACCTGAACTTCTGAAAAGTATATACCAAACAGTAGGGAGCCCAGTATTGACCTCTGGAGCACCCCACTGGTAACAGGTTTGCTGATTCATGTGGAGTCACCCACTTTGATAGTGTGTGTCTGGTTTGTGAGCCAGTGGGCAATCCATCTTACAACTAAGGGGTTTACGTTCAATTTGCTAAGTTTATTGGTAATGCCTGAATGTGGGATTCTGTCAAAAGCCTTTGCCAAGTCTAGGTATGCTGAATGCACAGATTTGCCCTAGTCAATGGCTTTGGTCACATTTTCAAAGAAGTCCACTAGATTTAACAGGTAGGATTTGCTCTTGATGAAGCCAAATTGGGTAGGATCCAGGGACTGGAGGTTGCCTATGTCTTTATTTATGAGGTCAGTAGAGATACATTACATGGTCTTACAGATGAGGCTGGTCAGGCTTATGGGTCTGTAATTTTTGGGGTCTGCTGCTAGGTCACCTTTGTGAAGGGGAATAACTGTTTCTGTTCTTCATTCCGCAGATATAAAACCTGTCGTTAGGCTATGACTTGAAAAGGGTACTTAATGGTGATGCTAGTTCATGTTTTAGCCTGTTTAGAAGACAGCCTGAGATGTTGTCTGGCCCCATAGAGGCTGTTTTTTGCCTTGGACAAGGCCTTGTGGACCTGCTCTTCAGATATATAGGGTGCAGGGGAAGATTAGGGGAGGTTTGTAATGTTAGGAGTGGATAAGGGAGTGAAATTTTCAACAAACCTATCCGCTAGCAGGTTTGCTATCTCTGTGGGGTCAGTGTATGTGATGCCATTGGTCACTAGTTCTGCACATGCTCGGGTCCTATCTTTTAGGCTATATGCATAGCATTAAATGGCCTTATGGTTATCCTTGGCTGTACATGCTAAGTTTCTGTCAAAGAATCCTTTAGTGGATTTATCAAGTTGTCTTATTTGCCTGTCAAGGCTGAGGAGGGTACATTCCCTTTGTTGGGGCCTTGCCTTTGTTTTCCTGGACAGCAACTTTTTGCATTTGTTGTAAAGTTTATTGATGCTGGAGGTCCACTATGGCAGCTTGTTTTTACTTGAGTCTCTAGCTTTGATTCTATCTGGTATAGCCAAATTTATACACTTATTCAAGTGATTTTACAGAGATTTACTCTAAGCTTTGGTGTAGTTACCACTTCCAGCTTGAGGTGGGGCTTGGCATGCATTTATACCTTTGCCTAGGAGGGAACAGTTTGCCTTGGTGAAGTTTTTCAGTCTTATTTCACCCTTTGTGAGTTCTGGTGTTACTGCTAGCTTGAACGTGACAGTTTTGTGGCCAGATTAAACTAATGGTTGTCCGACTGTTGTGGCAGTGCATCTGTTTGACATGTTAGTGAGAACAAATCTAGAATGTTTGTTCCTCTTGTTGGGGTATGAACAATTTGTTCCAGGGCATCTGAATTAACAAAGTCAAGGAACTTTTGTGCTAGCTAGTTGGGGCTAGCATAGATTTTCCAATTGATGGTAGGATAACTGAAATCCCCCATAATCAGAGTGTTTGGTAAAATTTGGATTGTCTCCAGTTTGATCAAGTAGGCTTCATGGGTGTCATGACCCATGGAGAGGGACCTATAACTGGTTATGACTTGAATGGGGGTCTTACCCAACATAACCTGAACTTGGAGTAACTGTCCAGTACAACTAGACAGGAGGTGACTTTATTTGAAATATAGATAGAAACACCACCTCCTTTGGTTTTCACACATTCATTTTGCAGTCTAAAGGTGTGGAAGGTATTGTAGCCTTGCAAGGCTAGGGAACTCTCTGAGGCCTTGAAACAGGTTTCTGTGACTGCACAGACATCCGCATCTTCTAGTGATAGAAATGTTTCCAGGAAGTGCAGTTTTTGGTTTAAGCTCCTAGCATTTAGCAGCATGAACCTTATTTTGTTCTGATTGGCTAATTTCACATCAATGATGTTGTTTTCGAGACTCTGTGTAAAAAAGGCACTATGAGGGAGGCAAGAGCCTTTGCCAACAGCTGAAAGACTAGAGGTGCCAGATGTAAACCGTATCTGCAGAAGCAGTGAGGTTTGTTGATCATTGCTTCCTAGGCTGACAGGAACTGGGTTCCCTTTGAATGACAGCAAAAACCTAGCTAACTATTGAAATCAATCATTTATTGTTTATACTGTGGCACAATTCTAGGTGAGGGTAGTACACTGTGCAAGGCTAGGGACATACCTGCTAAACCATGTCTCTCTTCATATAGTCCAGTGAGGTACATATCAGGTTGTTCACACCGACCTAAACTATGACAGAGTCATAGTGGTAATTATTTTTGAGAGACCTGAGTGCATACATGATCTGACAAATCCTTCACCAAACAGGCAGCTGACCATGACTTTCATCTTGTGCAACCTGGTGAGTAGGACATCTGTGTGTCTCACTTTTAAGTCTCCAATGACAAGAACATTTGTTTTTTTGAGTGGGTGAGACACTGGTGTTGCTATGTGTTGTGGGTGCTGTGGGGACTATGTTAGTTGTAGCAGTCTTGTGTTTTGGAGGTCTCTGGTGTTTAGGTAAGTTTTTTGAGACAGCCTCCATGTATATAGATTTTTATGTTTGATATACTATGTGTATGAGTAATGGTACTATGTGCATATGTAGTGGTGGGAGAGTTGACAACCTCTTCTGTGTTACTGTTTTGAGTGTGAGAGAGCATGGATTCAAGATGCTTGGTGTAGCTACATCTCTCGCACTCTGTACTGGAGTGAGTTATTAGTAGAGGGTTGTCAGTGTACATGAGGCAATTGCTACACTGCCTCAAGTGACCCAAGTCAACAAGGTTGACAGGAGAAGCAAGGGTAGTCCAACAGTACATAACGCTAGGTTGAAGACTGTTGCCACTAGGGGAGACATTTCAGAATCATTCCCAGAGGAGCTCAGTGGTTGAATATTTCTGCCTGGGGTTTTATTTATTTTTTTTACTTTTTTTTTGCTGGTGGTTAATAGGTTACAGCTTACTAGCAGTATTTCTTTGACCAGAAAAGCACTAAGAATGAGGGCTACATAGGTTCATAGGTTCATAGGTTGATAGGAAGCTATCTGCCCTAGGGCATTTATAAGCCTAGCCAGAGTGTGTTTGGCTTTCACCACCCTTTTAGATTAGTTGACTGTGCCTCTGTATAGTAGGTCACAGAAGATAGCCCTTTTAAGGTTAGTTTACTGTGCCTCTGTCTAGTAGGGACACAGAAGAGATCCCAGGGGTAAACCTACGATCTCCCATCCACTCGTCAAGATTTTTCTTGAAGAGGGTCATTGAGGGGCTCTGCCTAACATGGATTGGGATTTTGTTCCAGAGTGAGGGGATCCTCTGGGATATGAATCTGTCTCTCCAGCATGTCCTATTTATTTCTGTGCTGAGGTTTAAGTCCCTGGAGCATGTAGCTCTAAGGGATTTGGATTTCCTGAGGTGGAGCATGTCCATTAATTCTGGTTTGGACATGGCTTTATACGTCAGGCACAGATCACCTCTGAGTAGGTGGTAAGCAACTGAGTAGAGCTGGAGTTTCTTTAGCCTAACTGCGTAGGGCATCTGTTTGAGTCCCTTGATCCTCTTGGTGAGGTACTTTTGGGGTCTTTCCAGTTGCTGCAGGTGTCGGGTAAGGTGCATCCCAAATGGGGTATTGTATTCAATTATGGGCCTGATGAGTGATGAGTAGAGGGGCACAATGACCTCTCTTGATCTAGATGTGAACCCTTTCGTGATATGGTCGGCTATATAGAAGGTCTTTCTAACCACTTTGGCAACGTGATTGTCAAAGAAGAGATTGCTATCTGCTTGGGTCCCCAAATCCCTAATAATTTCATCCGTACTTAATGGATTACCACCTATGTGGTAATTTGTGGGCACTTTGTTTTTCCCAAAGGGGATGACTATGCACTTTTTGGCATTTAGCTTTAGGCCATGGCTCTGGCACCAGTTATCCATTTCTGTGAGACCCTTTTGGATGGTGCTTGTGTCAGTCGGCGAGTCGATTATGGCACCCAGTTTGCAGTCATCTGTGAACTTGGTCAGCCATAGTCCTCCCGTGTTAGCCTGTACCTCAGAGAAATATATACCGAACAAGAGAGGTCCCAGGACTGAGCTTTGTGGGACGCCACTTGTAACTGGTTTAGAGTCTGACATGGCACCTGCAATTCTGACCATGTGGGTTCTATCCCTGAGCCAGTTTGCAACCCATCTTGTGACATAGGGGTTGATATTTAAGCTGGTGAGCTTATTTATGATGCCTGAGTGGGGTATTGTGTTGAAGGCTTTTGTGAGGTCCAGGTAGGCTGTGTGGACTACCTTCCCTTCATCTATGGCCTTGGTGACTGTTTCAAACAAGTCGACCAGGTTCAAGAGGCAAGATCTGCCCTTAACAAAGCTGAATTGGGTAGGATCCAGTGTTTGGAGGTTCCCAATGTCTTTGTTTATGAGTTCCATGATAATACACTCCATAGCTTTGCAGACCAGGCTAGTCAGGCTTATAGGGCAATAGTTTCTGGGGTCCATTGTGGCACCACCTTTGTGGAGTGGGACCACTGTTGCTGTATGCCATTCCTTGGGTACATATCCTGCAATAAGGCTGAGATTGAACAGTGACTTTATGTGAGGGTTCAGTTCTTCTTGGAGCTCATGTAAGACGCAGCCCGGGACACCGTCCAGTCCCATTGATGCTGTGTTTTTTGCTTTGGAGAGGGCAGCTCTCACCTGTGCATCTGTGATGTCAGGGAGGCTACACTCTGTTGGGATAGACATTTGCTCTTTTGGGGGGTGGGGGAGTTTGCACTGAACCTGTCTGCCAGGATGTTGGCAATGTCTGTGGGTTCAGTGTATTTTTTGTCATTTTGCACTAACTCAGAACATATCTGGGAGTTGCCACCCAGGTTCCTGACATAACTAAAGAAGGCCTTGTGATTATCTTTACCGTCTTGTGCAATTTTTCTTTCAAAGCTGGCCTTAGATATTTTTATGAGGGATCGTAGTTTCTTGCTAGTACTGATCAGAGATGCCTTCCCTTTTTGGGATTTTGCTCTGTCATGTAGCAGCTTCCTCCTTCTGTTGTATAGCTTATTTATGGCTGGGGTCCACCAGACAGGTCTCCTGCCTTTGGAGAAGTGAGTCTTGGTTTTATTTGGGATAGCACAATCCATGCATTCCTGTAGGTGTCTATAGAATGTGTTTGTAAAGGATTCTGCGGTTTGGGATGTATTTTCCACTGGCCCGGGAGCTTTGAAGGATTAGTGTGCTACAGTAGAATCTATTGGAAAAATTGTTGAATTTAACTGCCAGGCTTTGTCGCACAGTTGCATGGCAGTGAGTGGTGCTGTACAGTGCACAAACCAGCTGAAACTTGCTCAAATGCAGGACCTAAATACTAGAAGCTAAACACTTGAAAAACACTTTAAAAAGATTCAAAAGGACCAATTAGGATGCTTATTCCAAGCCATAGACTGACCTCCCTTTACCAGACAGGAACCAATCAACACAATCCTCTCACTAAAGTGCAGATAGGCCCTTTCCAATCCAAGATGGCCTGGAAGATGTTCTCAGACCAAACAACCATGATAAACAAATCCAGATGCAGCAAGTCTGTATCTGGACTATGCTACAGCTACTAGCTACACTAGTTTCAGTGGGAAACACTAGCGAATGTTCAACACAGCAGAACAATAACAATGAGACACTAAAACAACATTTAAAACACCAGAAATCAGCAAGAAGGCGCTAAAGAATGTTTTAAACATCTAACAGATCAGTTATTTAAACACTGCTTGACAGGAAAACCAGAACAACCAGAACATATAGCTTTAAAACAGTGAAAAATGCCAGTAAATACTTAACAAATAGTGAAATAGGAAAAAAGCTTTGTAAACAGATAAAACAGTAATAAAATTCAATTTAACAGGCAAAGTAATATGGACAATTGCAGTATAACAGTGTAGTTTAGTACACGGTATATAAATACAGTAGAAAACTAGGCATCAAGCAGTAAAAAAGTGCAGTAAATACTATAAATAAGCAAAAAACAGGAAACTTATGTTTTTGGAAGATCAGAAGCCTCTGGTCATCTGGTATCTCAGCTCAGAATTGTGGCTGGTAGCCCACCTCAGTTCTGTTCGGTACAAACATTTATCTCATACACAGTCACAACATTAAGAGTACAACAAACAGTTTTACAAAATAATTGAATCTTCAACACATAAAAAGGACACACGTGTGATATATTTGTCTGTCAATACATACACAATCCTTGGAATAAACTTATTCAAGCTAAACTGAATAAAATCCTCACCATTTTTAAGAAGAACCTTGATAACGAGTGCACAAAGGTTGAGGGCTGAAAGAACAAGCTCTGGTCAGAATATACCACAGTCCAGCATGATAAAGGCGACTGTTGAGTTGACAATTTGTACTAAGCCTTCACTTACACAAGACCTTTAAAACAGCCTAGATTATTTTTTCTTATAGCGATATGCCTGAATACATTTGCAACCAGAGTCTGAAAATGCGGGAAGAAGATTGTTATCAAAATCATCAGTCATGTCAAAAGCACTTTCCAGATTAAGTGTGCACAATTTACTCTGCTTAACATTTTGCCAACTTTGCGAGACATCACAAGGTTCATAGATTCATAGGTTCATAGGTAGGTACTAGGCTATCGGCCCAAGGGCCTACGTAAGCCTAGCCAACAAGGATCCCTGGCTTACGCCACCCAAGAAAGTTATTTTCCTGTGCCACTGTCGAGCAGAGACACAGAAGTGAGCCCCAGGGTGTATTTCCTATTTCCTATTTCCCATCCACTCTTCATGATTTATTTACTTCACACTATATGCTCTTTTTTTATAAGTAGAAAGCATTTCTTAGAGCATAATTAGTCCATTTGGTGGTGACATTACTTTTGCATCTATTTCATTGTTTTACATTAAATTTTCTGGTAAATCACAAATGACAGGAACAGCTAAATTATTAGTCATGGAAAGATTCCCCAATCCCCCTATTATTGTACCCATCTCAAAACGCTATTTTACAACCAGTGGTTCTGCTGTTGGGTTATCTCACAGGATATGCAGCCATTATCCAAACAGACTATGGTGTGTAATTTTACCACTGTGGATCTCAGACATTTCTGAAAAACAAACCATGCAGTTTGATCAATGATTTCTTGTCCATTTTTATATTAACTGTCAAAGAGAATTATTTGTCATTGCTGTAGTGATCTCATCCATTATTTGTCACACCTAGTATATGCCCTGTCCTTACTTCAGTTCTTGTGGAGTCACCTTAGGTACAGGATCCCCCTTACTCATGAAGCCAGAGGTAATGCCAGACTAAGTTAGAAATATAATGTATTTTCTATTTTCTCTTCTCTATTGTTCATCTGCAATCAGTGGGCTTTTCTCATGGCTTAGGAATGTGTGGCATTTGTCTGTCTGAATATCAACGAACAGGGAATGTTTTTTGAAGTATGATCATAGGATCATGGAAGGTTACTAGACTATTGGCCCTGAGGCCCCTATAAGCCTAGCCAAGAGTTTAGCCCATGTTTGGACAAATCAGCACCCGACGCCCCTGCCCTGCAGGGATGTGGGTGGAATCCCAGGGGTATATTTTCTGTTTCACATCCAGTTATCCAGATTGCACTTAAAAAGGGGTAAAGAGGTACTCTGCTTGATGTGGAGGGAGTCAAATCCATAGATGGGGGAGTCTCTGGGACACAAATCTGTTCCGCCAGCAAGTCCTGTTGTCACAGACCAGGTTGAGGCCACGCATGCAGGTTACTCGAGTGGAACTTGACTTGCGGATATGCAGCAGTCCCATCAAGGTGGGGTCCGTGAATGCCTTGTATGCCAGACAGAGGTCACCTCTGAGGAGTCTGTATGAAACTGAGTAGAGGGATAGGGGTTTTAGTCTATCTGTGTATGGTAGATGTTTGAGGCCCTGGATTCTTCTGGTGTGGAACCTCTGTGGTCTCTCCAGCTGCTACATGAGCTTTACGAGGTACCTGCCGAAAGGGTTGTTGTACTCGATAATGGGCCTTAAAATGGAAGAATACAGGAAAGTTATGACCTCCTTGTCCATGGATGAGAGAGCTTTACTTATGAGGTGGGCCATGTAGAAGGCTTTCCATACAACGGACGCAACATGGTGGTCAAAAGTCAGGTTGCTATCAGCTTGGGTGCCCAAATCCCTCACGACTGATTGAGTGCTTAGGACATTGTTATTCATGTGATAATTTGTGGGGACATCACTCTCCCCAAAGGGGATGATGATGCATTTTTTGGTATTCAACTTGAGGCACCAGTCATTTGTCTGAGTGAGACCCTCTTGGAGGATGTCCACATCACTAGTGGAATTGATGACAGCACCCTGCTTGCAGTCATCTGCAAACTTGGTCAGCCATAGCCCACTGGTTTTGGCCTGCACCTCAGAAAGTATATCCCAAATAACAGAGACCCCAAGACTGAACCGTGGGGTATGCCGCTTGTTACAGGTCTACTGCTTGAGGTGGCTTCCCCTATTTTAACTACATGGGTTTTATCAGTGAGCCAGTTTGCTACCCATCTAGTAACATATGGATTGATGCCTAGATGAGAGAGTTTATCTATTATGCCCAAGTGGGGAGTAGTGTCAAAGGCTTTGGCCAGGTGTAGGTATATGGTGTGCACCATCTTCCCCTCATCCATTGCTTTGGTGACTGTCTCAAAGAAGTCAACCAAAATTTAGCAGACATGACTTCCCCTTGATGAAGTCAAACTGTGTGGGATCAAGTGTTTGGAGGTTGCCAATGTCCTTGTTGATGAAGTCCATGATAATCCATTCCATGGCCTTGCAGTTCAGGCTAGTTAGGCTGATGGGTCTATAATTTCCTGGATCAGTGGACACTTTACCTTTGTGTAAAGGGATGACAGTGGCTGTCCTCCACTCAGCTGAGATGAAGCCATTACTCAGGATTTGGTTGAATAGGGTACCTAGTGGTGCTGCAAGTTCCTGCCTGAGTTCACTAGGATGCAGCCTGGGATGTTATTGGGTCCCATGGAGGCTGTATTTTTTGTCTTGGAGAGAGCAGTGATGACCTGTTCTGTAGATATAAGGGGAAGGAGGCAGGTACTGGGGATGTCCTGATTTACTGATGGGGGGGCAGAGGGGTAAAGTTTTCATTGAATCTGTCAGCCAGCAAATTTGCTATATCTACGGCATTTGTATATGTGTTGCCCTTGACCACCAGTTCTGAACAGATCTGGGGGCTTCCTTTGAGGATGCAGACATATGTGAAGAAGCCCTTATGATTGTCTGTAGTAGATGTGGCCAATTTGGACTCAAAGTTTGCTTTGGAGGATTTCACTAGTGCTCTTATTTGTTTGTTCAGGCTAAGGAGACATTGCTTCCAATTGGGCACCTGCTCCTTCTTGGTCTTGGACAGCAATTTTTTCCCTTTGTTATAGAGTTTATTTATTGCAGATGTCTACCAGACAGGTTTACTCTTCTTTGCAGAGGATGATTTAGTCCTGTCGGGTATGCCTGATTCCATGCATCTATATAAATGCTCGTATAGTGTTTTGGTGTAGTCTTGGATATTGGTGCCAGTTCCTACAGAAGGAGAGGGGGCAGTGAAGCTGTTTATACCGACCCTCAGGAGGCTGTAATTAGCTTTGGAGAAGTTTTTATGTCTGATCCTAGCTAGAGGGGGGGTTGGGGGAGATGGTGACTTTGATGGTGACTGCTTTGTGGTCGGATCTTACCAGGGAGGATGATACTATAGGGATGTTGCGGTGGTTACTCATGTTGGTTAATACCAAGATATTATCACCCCTTGTGGGGGCATCGACTAGCTGTTCCAAAGCATTTACATTGACAAAAATCAAGGAATCTCTGGGCATTTGTGCTCTGGCACGAGTAGATCTTTGTCTATGATTGGGAAGTTAAAGTCACCCAGGATCAGGGTAAAGGATTGAATCTTGATAGATTTGAACAGATCCAAATAGTCGGATTGGGTATCTTGAGTCAGATTTGGGGGCTGGTAGCTAGCTATGATTTGAAAGGGGTCTTTGTCAATGGTTAACTGCACCTGCAGTGTCTCCTGTGCATCTGTTTGACCAGCCTGGAGGTGTGTATGTCTTTAATGTATATTGAAATTCCACCTCCTTTGGCTTCACTGCCCACAGGTTGGAATCTGAATGTATGATAGGATGAGTAACCAGGGAAGACTGGGGTTGCTGTCTGCAGCTTTGAAACAGGTTTATGAGACTGCACAGATTTTAGCATTTTACAGGTTAGGAATGCATGCAATGAGTGCAGTTTCATGTTTAGACTCTTAGCGTTTATCAGTATGATGGATTCCTGACTTATTTTGCCCTTTTGTAGATATAGCAAAATAGATGAAAGACCAGGAATTGCATTTATTTTGACATTTGATTGCTGTATCACTGATGGACTTAATGGCTTGCACATCACTAAACCTCAGCAAAGTTGTCTGAAGATACAAAGGAATAAAGTAGCCAGGGATGTGTAAGCAAACCAAAGTTAATGACTTGCCAGAAATTCAAATAAACTTGTAACTAAAATGAAAACACATCTGGGTCCACAAAGAGCATAAACCAGGGAAATAGTCCAAAACTAATCCAATTATTCCATAAATAATTCCATCAGACTAGTGTCTTTGTCTTTAAACTGTTTGGGACTACTTCAGAACTGACACAAGAAATAATGTGTTTAAATATTGCAAACCTGGTCATGTGAATTGCGCCATATGACTGCTAAAATATTAAATTAATACTTTATTAAAACTCAATAAAATGCAAATATTATTCTTAATTATCTGTATATAAAGCTAAAACTGGCCACAATACTCTGTATTAAAATCAGTTTATATATATATATATATATATATATATATATATATATATATATATATATATATATATATATATATATGGGTTCCTATCTAATGACCAAATTGACAGAACGCCATATTACACATTGCCAAGGCTAGTTTGCCGAACGTACACATTGCTAATTATTTAAATGGCAGAATAACACTATGCCGAAGTACACTACAGTAGGGAAAAATAATTTACGTGTTTCCCCACTGTTGTGCGGTCTCGGAGTTGGTATATTTAAGTAGGGGGGGGTGTGGGGGGGAACAGCCTGCAAAACATTTTTTATGGTTCCTACATTCCAGGTGCATTGCTTGTCAAGTCCGCCATGCTGTTGCTTGTATGAGGTATGCTATAGGACAAACTTATTCCTTATTTTTACTGCAGAGGTAACTTCCTATTCAGCATAGTGTAACTCGGCCGTTTGAGTATTTGGCAATGTGTACGTTTGTTAAACTAGTCTCGGCAATGTGTAATTCATGATAATGTTGATTCGGCCATTAGATAGGAACCTATATATATATATATATATATATATATATATATATATATATATATATATATATATATATATATATATACATACATACAGTGGATATAAAAATTGTACACACCCATGCTAAAATGCCAAGTTTTTGTCAGATAAAAAAATTAGACCACAATAAATCATTTCAAAACTTTTTTAATGTGACCTATAACCTGTACAATTCAATAAAAAAACAAACAAATCTGTTATGGGAAAAAATATAAAAAATAAAAAAAACGTACAATAAGCTGGTTGCATGTGTGCACACCCTTAAACTAATACTTTGTTGAAGCACCTTTTGCTTTAATTACAGCATTTAGTCTTCTTGGGTACACACCTGCCATCAATTAAAGAGTCTCTGATTAACCCCAAATAAAGTTCAGCTGTCCTAGTAGGTTTTTCCCGACATTTACTCAGTTGCCTGCTACAGCAAAAGCCATGCTTCGCAGACAACTTACAAAGCATCAAAGGGATCTCACTGTTGAAAGGTATCAGTCAGGAGAAGGGTACAAAAAAAGTCCACAGCATTGGATATAGGAGCACAGTGATGTTGCAAAGAACTGGACATCCCTCCAAATCTGATGAAAAGACAAGACAAAAACTGATCAGGCAGGCTGCCAAAAGACCTACAGCAAGACTGAAGGAGCTGCAGGAATTTCTGGCAAGTACTGGTTGTGTACTACATATGACAACAATCTCCCGTACTTTCCATATTTCTGGCCTATGGCGTAGGGTTGTAAGATAGAAGCCTTTTCTTACACAGAAAAACATCCAGGCCGGGCTAAAATTTGCAAAACAATACATCAAGTCTCCCAAAAGCATGTGGGAAAATGTGTTATGGTCTGATGAGACCAAGGTTGAACTTTTTGCCACAATTCTAAAAGGTGCGTTTGGTGCAAAAACAACACTTTGCATCACCAAAAGAACATCATCTCCACGGTGAAGCATGGTGTGGCAATGTCATGCTTTGGGGTTGCTTTTCTTCAGCTGGAACTGGGACTTTAGTCAAGGTGGAGGGAATTATGAACAGTTCCAAATACGTCACTTTTTTGCCCAAAATCTTCAGGCACCTGCTAGAAAGAAGAAGATGAAGAGGAATTTTACTTTTCAAAATGACAATGACCCCAAGCATACATCCAAGTCAACAAAACAATGGCTTCACCATAAGAAAATTAAAGTTTTGGAATGGCCCAACCAGAGCCCAGACCTTAATCCAATAGAAAATCTGTGGTGTGACCTGAAGAGGGCTGTGCAAATGAGATGGCCTTGCAATCTGACAGCTTTGGAGTACTTTTGCAAGGAAGAGTGGCAAATATTGCCAAGTCAAGATTTGCCATGCTGATAGACTCCTACTTAAGAAGACTGAATGCTGTAATTAAATCAAAAGGTGCTTCAACAGAGTATTAGTTTAAGGGTGTGCACACTTATGCAACTTGCTTACTGTACATTTTTTTAGTTTTAATATTCTTTCCCCTAACAGATTTGTTTGCTTTTCAATTGAATTGTATTGGTTATAGGTCACATTAAAGGTGGGAAAAGTTTTGAAATGATTTATTGTGGAATCATTTTTTTATATCACAAAAACCTGACATTTTTATATATAACCGTATACATATATATCTGTGTGTGTTTACTACATGCTTTAAAATGAACAGTACATGTGCTTATAACTTAGCCACTCTAAGCTTGGTATTCTTAATCTGGGACTTCAATGCTAGATAGTGCTTATCTGCAAAGAATGCCACTACATGGATATGCAAATAAACCTAGTTCAGGTTATTCGAGCTAAGTAAAAGAGAGGCCATTTTGAAAAAAAACACTCCCATTTATTGCAAAAGTGTAAAGTACCTAAAGATAAGTGTTAGGAGTATACAAACTACTGTGTGAAATCTGTAGGCTTCATATGCCTTTCTGTGTATTCAGATACTGAGGAAGATTCATCTATGTGCAGTCATGAGTGAAATGCTTAAGATAAGTGGCAGGATCACACAGCATTTATTATTACTATTTAAAAAAACAAAGGCGATTATTATGTTTTATTTAGGGGTATCCTTATCTGGACACTCTGTAGATTGCTTTAAAGAATGGAAAGGAAGAGATGGGAAAGACTGAAAAAAGGGGGGGACACAACAAAGAGGAAAGCACAGCAGAAAAACATCAAGAAGGTTGTGCTGTAGGAGTCGGGAGAGGAGGGGTAATATATTTTTGGCAGTTTACAGTCCCACCTATTTTGTCATTTTTTTTTTCTTTTTATTATATAAGAAGGTAGTGTGGGTTGGAAGAAGGTAAAAAGATATAGGAGTGATGATAAAAGATGAAAGGGTGATAAAGAGTGGTGCCTAGCAAGAGTCCACCGATCAAAAAGGTTTCCACTGCCAGATGATGTTGCATTGTAAGACCCTGATGTTGAGGTGCAGGGGCAAGTAGTGATGCAGTGGTCAGTGCCAGCTGGTCAGCAGGTCTTCAATTGGATAAAGAGAAGACTCAATTGGCTGAAGCTGTCTGTCCATGAACTGCTTCAACCTGTCCTCAACCGAGTCTCAAAGTCCTTATTCAGTGAGGTTTGCCAGGATACCACACTCCCATGGTGTCTAGAAGGGTGTTACCACCATGCCAATCCTGTAAGTCCCTGGATTGTCAGAAAATGAATGATGCCCAACCTGGGAGGTTCACTGCTAAGCTGCTCCTGAAAATTTGGATCTTTAAAAAAATGAGCAGGAATGTGGGAGAAAAAAAATAAAAAAAGGACAAAGGAATACACAACCAACAAAAATCACACAAGGTGATTAGTAAAACACAAGTTCCAAACAGAAAAGTCACCACAAAGCCCAGACATCCACAGAAGTACACTTTATTGAATAAAAAAACAAAAGGCGCAGCACTTTCACCTACTTACATTTAGACATCATCAGAGTCAAATTCACATTTCCATTAATTCCCTTATATAGCATTGTTTAGTTGAATGACATAGTTAATTAACCAACAAGTGACAATCCCCTTCTTAAAGGTATAGCATCAGGCTGCATATATTAAATATGGTTATAAATGCATAAATAATGTAAAGCCAGTAAAAAACTTGTTAAAATACATCACCTATGTAGTATATCACCACACCCAGTACCCAAACACACTTTATCTTCAAACCTGTTCCTACTCAACTTATTCATGCCCTACATAAGAAACTAAGACCCACCACCCTGGCTGCCGACCTCCTCCCAGCAGACCATCTGCAAAAAGCTGATGATACCATACCATACCCCATCTCAATCTTGATCAACAGAGCTATATCTGAAGCTACTGTACCCACTATATGGAAAATCTCCTATGTCATACCTCTCCATAAAGGAGGTAGTTCCTCTGAGCTGTCAAACTTTAGACCCATAGCTATTTTTTCAACTCTAGCTAAAATTATGGAGAAGTATGTATACATACAGCTCATGCACTACTTCACACAGAACAAGCTGTTGTCCAACTTTCAGCATGGCTTTAAGCCACACCACAGTACTACTTCTGCCCTCCTCTCTTTCTCTAACATCATTAACCACAACCACAGTAATAACAAACTATCCTCAGCACTCTTTTTAGATCTATCCAAGGCTTTTGACATGGTTGACCACAAAATGCTTATAAATACCTTGAAGACCTTCTCCTTAAACAGCCATGCACTCCAATGGTTTTAATCCTACCTGCAGGGCAGGCAACAGGCAGTCCTATGGCAGGACAAGCTATCATCTCAGCTACCCATCACATTAGGAGTCCCCCAGGGCTCGATACTAGGACACCTTCTTTTCCCCATCTTTATCAACGACCTTCATTCAATTGTCCCAGATATGGTTATAAATGCATAAATAATGTAAAGCCAGTAAAAAACTTGTTAAAATACATCACCTATGTGGTATATCACCACACCCAGTACCCAAACACACTTTATCTTCAAACCTGTTCCTACTCAACCACAAGCAGGACCCCCCTGCCATCCTTCACCATAACCGCTAACAATGGCACTTTCATCTCCCCAGAAGCCCAAATTAAACTAGCGGGTTGATAACAACCTGAAGTTTGATGTGCATATCAATCAAACTGTCAAAACCATTAATAAAAAACGTGGCTCTCTTTACAGAATCAAACCTTTCCTTACCCCACTTGCTAGAACTGCAATTGCCCGTTCCCATCTACTAACACTGCTTCTCTATGCCTCACCTCTGTTCTCCAACTTAAACAAAACAGATCTTAATAAACTATCATCCTGCTATAACCACATTGCCAGATTTGCTACTGGCACATCCTACTGTGCACACCACTGTCACAACCTAAATCGACTAGGATGGCTTGAACTGCCTAGCCTACTGCAGTTCAACCAGCTAAAGTGGCACATAAAGTCCTTTACCAACCAGAAAATACACCTGCACTAAAAAATATTATCAGCCCCTATACCAGTACCCAGCCACTGTGATCATCCACTAAACTCCTAGTTCAAACATACAAATCCAACTACTCAGCTGGGGACTCCATGTTTGCCAACTCTGTTGGAAAAACATGGCACAGACTCCCAGCTGACTTGACACTAGAACCCTTACTAACTCAATTCAAAAACAAACTCAAGAAATACTTAAAAACTCATTGGTTATGTCCTTGCACTAACCCTGACTACTGACCTCTCTATTATTTAGGTGCCTTACCTTCAACTACTTCTAACTTTTTTCTACCACACCATTTCAGGAAGGGCCAGTTGTATAACTGCTACTCAGTGTGTCTTAAACCTGAATGTAATGTAAAGTATATATAACTTTGAAAATGATGTTATGTTTTGTAAAGTGTTTTATAATAAGTTAGTACTATATGTGCTAAATGCTGGTATTCCTTATGAATGTAATCTACTTGAAACTAGCATTGACTAAATGTTCAATGTGTGTTATTATCTTGGAGCTTTTCTCCCCCGGGCCTCCACTGAAAATGGACATGTAGCCAGTCGGACTATCCTGGTCAACAAATGTAAAATAAATATCAAACTTGCATCAAATTAATTGCAATAAGTTAGTAATAGAGCAACTGTCATTTATACCTGGGATACTATGGCATTAAATGCTACATAGTCTTCCTGAATTCTAGTAACGTTTTAAAATCACCCCCCCATTATACACCACTCTATCTACAATAAAAATTAAAAACTTTTTAAAATCCTCACACATGTCACTGTGGCAAAAAAGTGCATTAATGGTCTTTTTGTTCTCAATATCCCTCAAATGTTCTGCCATTCTGTCATGAAACCTTTGTGCGTTTTTTTCTACATAAAATGCAGGACAACTCCCACATAAGGCAATGTATACCACCATTTTAGTGTTACAAGTAGTTTGCCTAGGACACTGTATGGTCCTGCTGTAACCTTGAATAGTCACGTATGGACTTTTATGTATGTATCTTCAATATTTACATGTTACATTTACTCATTAACGAATTATATGGCTTTATAACATGGTTCTTGTTCTTCTCGAATATTTCCTTTAAATTATTTCTTCTACTATAGGTCACTACAGGACATTGGCCAAGTTTCTTTTTTGACTTACTTGTTATAGTTAAGTCCCAACAGTTCATAATAACCCCCCTCCCCCAGTACTGTCATCTCTTGGTTAAAAGGCAATACCAATACTTTATTTTTTCTCATTGCAGGGGATGGATTTTATTTGGCACCTGTATTCATTAATAAAATGGGTGTATATAAATCCCTTCATTTTCTTTGTATCTCATTTGTAATTTTAATCAGTAAATGGGATGGGTAAATCCTGTTAAGGAACCAGCCAATTAAATTTGACATCTCCATTTCAAATGTGTAATTATCACTAACCAACCTAGAGAGGCGAACCATCTGTCCTTTTATAACCCCTATCTTCTGGTGGGCTGAATGGCAGCTATCAAAGTGTATACCAAAGAAACTCCAGTTAAATCCACAAGGCACACTGGAACACACACCAAGAAATCTCCAAATGAACTCCAGGCAAGAGCAGAACTGAAGTCAAAATTGTTAAACAACAATTTATTTCCACAAAGCTAACTGAAAGCCAAACTTCTTCAAACAAACAGAACAAACAACACCACACCCATATATACATCTCCTTTACAAACACTTTTGAAACTATACCAAATAATGTGTAATACCACTAGCAAATAAATTACCCTGAGTAGGAAATAAAGAAAGTTCAACATACAAATAAATTGCCCTCCAGATCAAACCAGGCAAAAGACAGTCCAAGTCCACAGTTAATCACAAATTGAGTCTATTCAGACCTTGCACTAGGCTGTAATTCCATAAAAACTTGTCCAGAATCGATACAGAGTATAATCAGATATAAAGATGTCTGTTCAGACCAAGTAGATAACCTCCATAAATGAAAGCAGTAATTCCAGGCTCAAAGAATGAAAATTAAATATCCCTTTATTAAAACAAATTCAGTAAACAATTACAAAAAAAAAACATTTATTATATAGCTCATTCTAGATTCCTAATTGAACAATCTAATTGTGATACAATACATAAAAACTTTTAAAATATTCTGCATCATTGATTTTATAAAATTTTTATGAATAATTCACTTTACTTAATTCTTCTATTTAAGTGCTTGGGCTTCAATTCTGCCATTAAGCCCAGGAAAACATGTGCTTGCAGCCTAATGATCAAGCTGGTTTCTGCTTGCTCAGTATGGTTCCTTAAATCACCTCCCCTAATATTTGGTACATTAATATGTATAACTAAAAACTTAAAACAATGCCTGGCATCATTTTATAAGATATGCTTAGAAAGTGCATTTATCTTAAACTTAATACTAATTTGGTACAGTTGCACTCTCACTTCTCCTTAATTTTTCTGTAGGTTTTGACATAAAATGTGGTACATGACATACAAGTAGCAAGATATACCACATGTTCTGTATCGCAATTAGCAATGATATGGAAGGTAAACACCTGTGATGTTACAGGATGCACAAACATATATTAATGAAATAAATATGAAACAGAAATTACTATTATACATGGTCGAGTGCCATTGCAAATGGCAGTTCCAGGTGAATGCATTTGACTAGGGAAACACAATAGCCTATGCAAATTCTTCTTATTCTTAAAAATAAATTGTGGGTGTTCACCTATTAAATTCTTGATTCCCAAGTCTACTGTCAGTATATCCCAATGCCTATGGATTATTTCTTTAATTGATTGGACATCTTGGGTATAGAACAGAGTTACTTTTTGCTGTCTGCTTGTAATTTCAGAGATGTTTATTTGGTCAACCTTATAAATCTATTCCCTCCAGCAAGCTCTGCTTGTTCTAATATTTTTAGTGTGAAGTTGAAATCTTTCTCATGTGGTTCTGGTGGATTTGGATTTTTTGAGATGGAGCATGTCCATCAATTCCTGGTTGGACATGGCCCTGTATGTTAGGCACAAATCACCTCTGAGCAGGCGGTATGCTACTGAATAGAGCTGGAGTTTCTTTAATCTAGCTGGATAAGGCACATGTTTTAGACCTATGATCCTCTTGGTGAGGTACTTCTGGGGTCTTTCCAGTTGTTGCATGTGCCGGGTGAGATACATCCCAAATGGAGCATTATATTCAATCATGGGCCTGACAAGGGAGGAATACAGAGGTACAATGACCTCCTTTGATCTGGATGAGAATCCCTTCATGATGAGATGGGCAAGGTAGAAAGTCTTTCTGACCACTTTGGCAACATGGTTGTTCCGGGTTGGACATGGCTTTATACGTCAGGCACAGATCGCCTCTGAACAGCCGGTATGCCACTGAGTAGAGCTGGAGTTTCTTTAACCGGGCAGCATATGGCATCTGTTTGAGCCCTTTGATCCTCTTGGTGAGGTACTTTTGGGGTCTTTCCATTTGCTGCAGGTGTCTGGTAAGGTACATCCCAAAAGGGGCATTGTACTCAATTATGGGCCTGATGAGGGATGAGTAAAGAGGCACGATGACCTCCCCTGATCTAGATATGAATCCCTTCATGATTAGGTGGGCTATATAAAATGTTTTTCTAACCACTTTGGCCATGTGGTTGTCAAATGAGAGATTGCTATCAACTTGGGTCCCCAGCTCCCTAATTACTTCTTCTGTACTTAATGGATTTCCACCTATGTGGTAATTTGTGGGCACTTTGTTTTGCCAAAGGGATGACTATACACTTTTTGGCATTTAGCTTGAGGCCATGGCTCTGGCACCAGTTGTCTGTTTCTATGAGGCTCTTTTGGAGGATGCTTGTGTTGGCTGGAGAGTCGATTATGGCGCCCAGTTTGCAGTCATCTGCGAACTTGGTCAGCCACAGTCCTTCCGTGTTGGCCTGTACCTCCGAGAAATATATACCGAACAAGAGAGGTCCCAGGACTGAGCCTTGTGGGACACCACTTGTAACTGGTTTGGAGTCCGACATGGCTCCAGCAATTCTAACCATGTGGGTTCTGTCCTTGAGCCAGTTTGCAATCCATCTAGTGACATAGGGGTTTATATTTAAGCTGGTGAGCTTATCTATAATGCCCGAGTGGGGTATTGTATCGAAGGCTTTTGGCGAGGTCCAGGTAGGCTGTGTGGACCACCTTCCCTCGTCAATGGCCTTGGTGACTGTTTCAAAGAAATCAACCAGGTTTAAGAGGCAGGATCTGCCCTTAACAAAGCCGAACTGGGTAGGATCCAGTGTTTGTAGGTCCCCAATATCTTTATTTATGAGGTCCATGATGATCCTTTCCATAGCTTTGCAGACCAAGCTAGTCAGGCTTATGGGGCGATAGTTTCCAGGATCCGTTGAGGCACCACCTTTATGGAGAGGGATCACTGTTGCTGTACGCCACTCTTTGGGCACATATCCTGTAGTAAGGCTGAGATTGAACAGTAGTTTTATGTTTGGGTTTAGCTCTTTTTTGAGTTCATGTAGGACGCAGCCCGGGACACCATCTGGTCCCATTGATGCTGTGTTTTTTGCTTTGGAGAGGGCGGCTCTTACCTGAGCATCTGAGATGTCAGGGGGGCAGCACTCTGCTGGGATAGATATTTGCCCTTTTGGTGGGGAGGGGAGAAGTTTGCGCTGAACCTGTCAGCTAGGATGTTGGCAATGTCTGTGGGTTCGGTGTATTTTTTGTCATTTTGGACTAATTCTGAGCATATCTGGGAATTACCACCCAGGTTCCTAACATAACTAAAGAAAGCCTTGTGATTATCCTTAGTGTCCTGTGCAATTTTTCTCTCGAAGCTGGCCTTAGACAATTTTATGTGTGCCCGTAGTTTTTGCTAATACTGATCAGTGATGCCTTCCCTTTTGGGATTTTGCTTTATCATTTAGTAGCTTCCTCCTTCTATTGTATAGTTTGTTTATGGCTGGGGTCCACCAGACAGGACGTCTGCCTTTGGAGGATTGGGTCTTGGTTTTATTTGGGATCGCATGATCCATGCATTCCTGAAGGTGTTCATAGAATGCATTTATAAAGGATTCTGCGGTCTGGGCCGTATTTTCCACAGGCCCGGGGGCTTTGAAGGATTCCACCTCAGTTTTGAGGAGTGTAAAATTTGCTTTAGAGAAGTTTTTCGCTGTGGTTTTCTGGGCAGGGAGTGGGGTCGGGATGTGAATATCCAGTGAGATTAGTTTATGGTCTGATCTTACCAGTGAGGGATACACTTCTGGTCTGGAGCATAGAGTCCCCATGTTGGTGATGATCAGGTCCAGTATGTTTTCCCCTTTTGTGGGAGTAGTAACAAGTTGTTCCATAGCATTTGAGTTTATAAATTCTAGGAACCTTTGGGCTAGGGTGTTGGAGCTAGAGTAATGCTCCCAGTCTATGTTTGGGTAGTTGAAGTCGCCCAATATAATGGTGTTTGGAGAGACCTTCATATTTTCCAGTGTTCTCAGGAAGGCCGAGTGGGGTTCCTGGGTTTGGGAGGGTGGTCTGTAGCAGGCTATAAACTGGATGGCAGTTTTACCCACTGTTAGTTGCACATGGATAGTCTCTGATGCTTCGTGCTTTGCCACCAACCTGGAGGTGTGGGTATCTTTGATGAATATCGATACTTCCCCCTCCTTTTGTGGTTCGGTCCAAGTTTTGGGGCCGAAAAGCATGGTATGAGGTATAACCTGGTAGTGCTGGGGTGCTCCTGGGAGCCCTGAACCAGGTTTCTGTTACTGCACAGATATCGATGTTCTCCATGCTAAGGAGAGTTTCGAGTGCGTGCATCTTGAGGTTTAGACTTCTGGCGTTGAGTAGCATTACTCTTAGTTTCTTATCCCTTGTGATACGTATGGAGGTGGGTTTGTCTTTTGAGCCTTGCCTAAAAAAGGCACTATGGGGGTAGCAAGAGCCTTTGCCAATATCCGAAAGCCGCAGGGTGACAGGTGCAAGCCGTCCCTAGCGAAGCATCGTGGCTTGTCGAGCATATCATCCCAAGCTGACAGGCATTGGATCCCCTTTGAATGACACCAGTACTTAATCCAATTGTTGAAATTGATCATCTTGTCTTCATATTGTGGCATCATTCTTGGTGAGGGTAAGATGCTACTCAAGGTCAGGGTCATACCAGCCTGGGCTACATGCTCAGAGAGCTCCTTTATGTCTCTTTTCATGTAGTCCAGGGAGGTACGTCTCAGGTCATTCACACCAGCATGGACAATGACTGAGTCATATTTGTACTTGCCTTGGAGTGACCTGAGTGCTTGTGTTATGTGGCGGATCCTAGCACCCGACAGGCTGCTCACCGTGACCCTCTCCTTGTTCAGCCTGGTGAGCGGGACGTCAGTGTGCCTGACGATAGAGTCACCTATTACAAGTGTATCAGGTGTGTTGTTTAGTCTTAAGGGCTGTGACTGTTTGGCACACTGGCTTTGTGAGATATGTGTTGCACGTGTTTTGTTTTGGGGTAGCGGCTGCTTGGGTGTCTGCTTTGGAGGTCTCTGCTGCTTTGGCAGATCTTTATTTAGAGCCTCTGAGTATGTTTTTGTGTGATTATGTGTTTGGTTTGCTGTCGTGGTAGGTCTATGTGTTATAGTTAAGTCCCAACAGTTCATAATAACCCCCCTCCCCCAGTACTGTCATCTCTTGGTTAAAAGGCAATACCAATACTTTATTTATTCTCATTGCAGGGGATGGATTTTATTTGGCACCTGTATTCATTAATAAAATGGGTGTATATAAATCCCTTCATTTTCTTCGTATCTCATTTGTAATTTTAATCAGTAAATGGGATGGGTAAATCCTGTTAAGGAACCAGCCAATTAAATCTGACATCTCCATTTCAAATGTGTAATTATCACTAACCAACCTAGAGAGGCGAACCATCTGTCCTTTTATAACCCCTGTCTTATGGTGGGCTGAATGGCAGCTATCAAAGTGTATACCAAAGAAACTCCAGTTAAATCCACAAGGCACACTGGAACACACACCAAGAAATCTCCAAATGAACTCCAGGCAAGAGCAGAACTGAAGTCAAAATTGTTAAACAACAATTTATTTCCACAAAGCTTTTCTTCAACTGAAAGCCAAACTTCTTCAAACAAACAGAACAAACAACACCACACCCATATATACATCTCCCTTTACAAACACTTGTTGAAACTATACCAAATAATGTGTAATACCACTAGCAAATAAACGACCCTGAGTAGGAAATAAAGAAAGTTCAACATACAAATAAATTGCCGCTCAGGATCAAACCAGGCAACAGACAGTCCAAGTCCACAGTTAATCACAAATTGAGTCTATTCAGACCTTGCACTAGGCTGTAATTCCATAAAAAACTTGTCCAGAATCGATACAGAGTATAATCGTATATAAAGATGTCTGTTCAGACCAAGTAGATAACCTCCATAAATGAAAGCAGTAATTCCAGGCTCAAAGAATGAAAATTAAATATCCCTTTATTAAAACAAATTCAGTAAGCGCTTTCGCCATGCGGCTTTTTCAAACCATTACAAACAAATGTTAAAAACATTTATTATATAGCTCATTCTAGATTCCCTAATTGAACAATCTAATTATCAATTAGCCATATAAAGTGATACACATACATAATACCTAAAACTATTGACAATAAAAAGCAAATACGCTCTAAATAAATAAATAGGTAAATAAAAACTTTTAAAATATTCTGCATCATTGATTTTATAACATTTTTTATGAATAATTCACTTTTACTTAATTCTTCTATTTTTAAGTGCGGGCTTTAGCGGAATTCTGCCATTAAGCCCAGGAAAAACATGTGCTTGCAGCCTAATGATCAAGCTGGTTTCTGCTTGCTCAGTATGGTTCCTTAAATCACCTCCCCTAATATTTGGTACATTAATATGTATAACTAAAAACTTAAAACAATGCCTGGCATCATTTTCTAAGATATGCTTAGAAAGTGCATTTATCTTAAACTTAATACAAATTTGGTACAGGTGCTCCCTCACTCTCTCCTTTAATTTTCTGTCGGTTTTACCGACATAAAATGTGGTACATGACATACAAGTAGCAAGATATACCACATGTTCTGTATCGCAATTAGCAATGATATTGAAGGTAAACACCTGTGATGTTACAGGATGCACAAACATATTAATGTCAGAAATATGAGAACAGAAATTACATCTATTACATTGTCGAGTGCCATTGCAAATGGCAGTTCCAGGTGAATGCATTTGACAAGGGAAACACAATAGCCTATGCAAATTCTTCTTATTCCTAAAAATAAATTGTGGGTGTTCACCTATTAAATTCTTGATTCCCAAGTCTACTGTCAGTATATCCCAATGCCTATGGATTATTTCTTTAATTGATTGAACATCTTGGGTATAGAACAGAGTTACTTTTTGCTGTCTGCTTGTAATTTCAGAGATGTTTATTTGGTCAACCTTATAAATCTCATTCCCTCTTTCAGAAAAAATGGGACAAGCTCTGCTTGTTCTAATATTTTTAGTGTGAAGGAACCCTTTCTCTATTTCTACCGTTTTATATTTCCTTGCAAGCAACCTTTCATTTAATTCACTTAGCTCTGCTTCATAATTACTCTGTGTAGGATTCAACCTAGATGCTCTAATCGCTTGTCCTTTAATAATGTTTGAAAAAATATGGCTGGGATGCATACTATCCCTATGTAATAGCGTGTTTTTATAACAAGACTTTCTGTGTATGCCTGTGTTAAGTTTACCATTTCCCAAGCGTCGAATAGATACATCTAAAAAATCAATACTATCATTAGATTTAGTCATAGTACATTTCAGGAAAGGCGTTAACGAATTAACATCCTCCTCAAATTTGTCTAACTCCTCCATAGTGCCTGTCCAAAGAAAAATAAATCATCTACAAAACGTCTATAGAAGTACACATGTCTCTGGTACAAAACCAATTGGAATAATTTCTGTTCCTCCCATAACGCCATCACCAGGTTGGCGTAGCTATTGGCACACGAAGTGCCCATAGCCACGCCATCCTTCTGTAGAAATAAACCCTGATTAAACAAAAAGATGTTGTTTTCTAACACTATTTCTAATAGCAGGCAAATAAATTCTATCCTGTTAGGTAATATGTCAGAGTATTGGGTCAGATGATTCTGAATACTTTCCAAACCCAACTCATTGGGTATATAGTGGATTTATATGAAGGGACAAGTTCTTTACCTGATGACCTTCCATTTATAATGGTTACCATGGATGTTAAATTCTTATTTACTAATATGCCCAATGAGTTGGATTTGGAAAGTATTCAGAATCATCTGACCCAACACTCTGACATATTACCTAACAGGATAGAATTTATTTGCCTGCTATTAGAAATAGTGTTAGAAAACAACGTCTTTTTGTTTAATCAGGATTTATTTCTACAGAAGGATGGCGTGGCTATGGGCACTTCATGTGCCAATAGCTACGCCAACCTGGTGATGGTGTCATGGGAGGACAGAAATTATTTCAATTGGTTTTGTACCAGAGACATGTGTACTTCTATAGACATTTTGTAGATGATTTATTTTTTCTTTGGTCAGGCACTATGGAGGAGTTAGACAAATTTGAGGAGGATGTTCATTTGTTAACGCCTTTCCTGAAATTTACTATGACTAAATCTAGGGATAGTATTGATTTTTTAGATGTATCTATTCGACGCTTGGAAAATGGTAAACTTAATACAGGCATACACAGAAAGTCTTGTTATAAAAACACTCTATTACATAGGGATAGTGTGCATCCCAGCCATATTTTTTCAAACATTATTAAAGGACAAGCGATTAGAGCATCTAGGTTGAATCCTACACAGAGTAATTATGAAGCAGAGCTAAGTGAATTAACTGAAAGGTTGCTTGCAAGGAAATATAAAACGGTAGAAATAGAGAAAGAGTTCCTTCACACTAAAAATATTAGAACAAGCAGAGCTTGCCCCATTTTTTCTGAAAGAGGGAATGAGATTTATAAGGTTGACCAAATAAACATCTCTGAAATTACAAGCAGACAGCAAAAAGTAACTCTGTTCTATACCCAAGATGTCCAATCGATTAAAGAAATAATCCATAGGCATTGGGATATACTGACAGTAGACTCGGGAGTCAAGAATTTAGTAGGTGAACACCCACAATTTATTTTTAAGAATAAGAAGAATTTGCATAGGCTATTGTGTTTCCCTAGTCAAATGCATTCACCTGGAACTGCCATTTACAATGGCACTCGACCATGTAATAAATGTAATTTCTGTTCTCATATTTCTGACATTAATATGTTTGTGCATCCTGTAACATCACAGGTGTTTACCTTCAATATCAATGCTAATTGCGATACAGAACATGTGGTATATCTTGCTACTTATATGTTATGTACCGCATTTTATGTCGGTAAAACCGACAGAAAATTAAAGGAGAGAGTGAGGGAGCACCTGTACCAAATTCGTATTAAGTCTAAGATAAATGCGCTTTCTAAGCATATCTTAGAAAATGATGCCAGGCATTGTTTTAAGTTTTTAGTTATACATATTAATGTATCAAATGTTAGGGGAGATGATTTAAGGAACAATACTGAGCAAGCAGAAACCAGCTGGATCATTAGGCTGCAAGCACACATTTTTCTGGGGCTTAATGATAGAATTCCGCTAAAGCCGCACTTAAAAATAGAAGAATTAAGTATAAGTGAATTATTCATTAAAAAATTTATAAAATCAATGATGCAGAATATTTTAAAAGTTTTTATTATCCTATTGATTTATTTAGAGTGTATTTGCTTTTTATTGTCAATAGTTTTAGGTATTATGTATGTGTATCACTTTATATGGCTAATTGATAATTAAATTGTTCAATTAGGGAATCTAGAATGAGCTATATAATAAATGTTTTTAACATTTGTTTGTAATGGTTTGAAAAAGCCGTATGGCAAAAGCGCTTACCGAATTTGTTTTAATAAAGGGATATTTAATTTTCATTCTTTGAGCCTGGAATTACTGCTTTCATTTATGGAGGTTATCTACTTGGTCTGAACAGACATCTTTATATACGTTTATACTCTGTATCGATTCTGGACAAGTTTTTTACGGAATTACAGCCTAGTGCAAGGTCTGAATAGACTCAATTTGTGATTAACTGTGGACTTGGACTGTCTGTTGCCTGGTTTGATCCTGAGCGGCAATTTATTTGTTTGTTGACATGTTGAAACTAATTAACATTTAAGGGGACTATACCATAAATAACAAGACTGCAAGTTAAAAATAAAAAACTTTTATACATGATCAATCAAATATTACCCACTAAATAAAAACCAACATCCACAAATGCTGGACATGTAAAAATCCAACTTAGACTAATATAAAATAAAATAAACCTAATCCAGTAAAAAATCAAACAATCATGAAATGTTATCAACGTTCACATTTCAAGATTTATAAAAACATGCTGTTAATACAATGCTTGCTTAAATCTCATACGAACATGTAGACAAATGGAAATAAGTACACGCCAATATATGTGCAACTACCATCAACACAAACATCAGATGGCTATTGCTCTATCTCAGTAGACTTAATTTCAGTATGCACGAAAGAGAAACCTTATCATTCAGACCCGGAGCTCTGTAAGAATTCAACCTCAGCTGCCAAATAAATTCCTGTCTCTCTAACAGTAACTGGTAAGGGTCCCCTTTTACATCTGATGTAATTTGATTTAAAACCCTAAACACAAAAGAATGAGTAGGATTCTCACTACAATGTTTGGCCAGGGCATTCTCTAACCTAGCCTTCCTTATGCTGTATACATGCTCATAGATCCTTTTTTTTAACTTCCTGTCAGTCCTGCCCACATAAAATGCAAGACAAAGCTGACAGGTAGCAAGGTAAACTACAGACCTTGAAGAGCATGTATATCTTCCTTTTATCCTGTAAGTTTTGTTAGCGATTGAAAAACTGGCCCCAGCTGCAAAGTGCCTGCAACAACTACATGCCTCACACTTGAAAGTCCCATCAATCCGGTGACACATTCCACTATTCATCTCCATGATACTCTTTAAATTATAACCTTTTCTGTAAGTGACGTAAGGTCTGTCACCCAATTTACTTATTATATCAGAATCATAACTGAACAAATCCCAGTTTTTCACCAGGATACACTTTATTAAATCTGCCTCTATACTGTAAGGGGTAATAAATCTCATCATAAAACTCAACCCATTATCCTCCACATTATTTTCATCAATGGAAACAAAATAGAGGGAGCCTGTGTTAGTGTAACCAGTACTAGACATCATGGTTTGCCCTGACAAAATAGGTTTGTAAATTCCCATTCTTCTTTTGTTTTGTACCTCCTCTATTATTTCCAAAATCATTGACTCAGGGTAACCTCTCTTGGTAAACATGTCCTTCAAAACCTCACATTCTTCAACAAAACTAACATCCTCTGATACCATCCGAGCAGCACAAACCAATTGTCCCTTGACTATAGATTTCTTCTGATGTTGGGGTTGGGCACTAGAGTAGTGGAGCACTGTATGAGAATATGTTTCTTTACGGTAGATGCTCGCCACGAAACACTTATTTACAAAATCCTTTTTCAAATAAACATCTAGATATGCTATGCTATCCTCCACAAAAGTGTGAGTAAACTTCAAAAAAGTAGCACTGTTATTAATCTTTTCTACAAATTTATCTTCCTCCACTCTGTCCCCATCAAACAAAACAACTTGACCCTAGTCCTAATCTCAAGTGTGTTCAACACATGCTGATGTTCCCATTGTGCCATAACCAAGTTGGCAAAACTGGCTCCACACGGGGAGCCCATAGCCACCCCTACTTTTTGGATGTAGATATCATTGTCAAACATCACAAAATTGTTGGTTAAAATGACATCCAACAATTCCTGTACCAAACACACTTCATTACACTCTGCTCCATGGGCTAACATCTGCTCCACCACCCAATCAATACCCAAATTGTGGGGTATTGAAAAGTTTAAATCAGTAACATCTATAGTCAACAAACCAATGTTGTCCTGATAAGGACATTGTTCGATAGCTGCTAAAAAGGACCATGAATCCTTACATATCTGGGTCTTCATCTTGACATATTTTTTCAAAATACTGTCAACAAGTTTAGCACTAGCGTATGTGATGGAAAACCTAGCATTAGCTAAGACTTTCATTGGAGGGTCCATGGTACTTTTGTGTAGTTTTGGCAATCCAAACAAGGTGGGAATTCTCGGTGAAACCACCGATAAGTAATTGAACATTTCTGCATCTATAACTCCTTCCAAAAAGAGGTCTCCCAAAAAGCCATTAATGCGTTTATACACAGTATTCAGTTCACTGACACTAGATGCCTCGTAAGTTCTACCACTAATCACATTCCTCATCCTCTCATTGTAATTTTCCATGTCTATTAACACCAAACCCCCACCCTTGTCTGGTTTCAACACACGCACCAGTAATGATTTAAACATTTGCAATTCCTCATGTTCGTCCTTAGACGTATTTATATTACAGTTACGTTTAGCATGGCATAAGTTCCTGATGTCTGTTTCACACGTGTTCGAACAAGGCATGAGACGGGTGTGTGGGAGGGACGATGGTTGTTCCCCAAAAGTAAGGTCAAGTTCATTTTTCTGGTAAACAACTTAAGGTCAATCAATGTTCTAGGCAAATCAAAGTGCTGGGCTGGCATGAAAGTTAAGCCCCTAGAAAAAAGTTCACACAAAACCTGGTCAATGTTATGACTGGAAAAGTTGAATATCTTAAAGTCACCTTCACTGTTCGACATAACCCTTAGACCGTTACTGTGTTTCATTTCCTTTTGTTGGTCACAGACGTATTGCTGTTGTGGAAATTCTGTCCCCTCGTGTTGTAACGGTCTCTTATGTTGTACCTTCTCTGATGATTCTGTCCCCCATTCGGAAAAGGGCTCTGATCACTATTCCTCCCAGCTCTAGAATATTCAGACTCTGCATCGTCAACAAACACCCGCCCATTATCGTCTCCAGAAGAAACTCCTGAAGCGGTCCCTATCATATTTTCTAATGCTGCAGTTTGGACCTCCCCATGCCTGTTGTCATCACTGCCATGGAAGGGTGCTTGAAGATAACCTGTAAACTTCCTATCCTGTGAGGGAGGGGGTAATGGATAAGCGGTGTGGTTCTTGTATGCCTCAATATCTCTCTTTAACTTCTTCAGCTTATTCTCAACATTCTTATTCAAATGTTGAGTAATTGTAGAGAAAAGTCTTGAATAGTCATACCTGTATCGAGTAAAGTCCTCATGTTGTTTAATGTCTCTATCCACTGCTGCTATTTCAAGAGACAAACTGTCAAATGTACGTTGGTAATGCTGACACAATAACTGCATTAACTCAAATCCATGCTTGTCAAACAAATTCATCAGGTCCGTGTAAAAGTCAGACCCTGCAGTTAAGCCCATAGAATACTGCCACGAGCGCAGGCCTTTAGGGACCACACCAGCTTTCCTACATTCATCAAAGTAACTAATTTCAAGTTGCAACTTTTTGGCTGAGTGACTTCTGATCTAATACTTTTAACTGGTTTACCAAGGAAACACTGTCTTTGACTCGCTGATCCTTATAAGGTAAACCATGGAGTTCAGTAATAGATGAACATTCCTTAAGCCAAGTAGAGACATCGGGGAACTTCAATGTCCTTGTGGGAGATGAAACAGGCAATTGTGTCAATGTGGGCAGCACCACCATACTCGACGCTTGCTTCTGGGATCCTGTTGTCCCTAAACTGATAGTATTAACACCAGATGAACAATTGCTCTTAGGCTGTTCAATAAACTCCACTCCTCTATGCCCACTCCCCGACTGGGATAAATTATTCATTTTAGCAGACAAAACCTCTAGTTTCTCATTCATCACGTTCAACAAAGCCGTTAAATTACCAACATCTTCCGCTCCAAATTGTGTAGAAGCAGGTAAAATTACCGGCGAACTAGGAAACAAATTCTCAGTGCTGCCAGAAGCCATACGAAAAACAACAAAAGCTAGGTATACCAAAGAAACTCCAGTTAAATCCACAAGGCACACTGGAACACACACCAATAAATCTCCAAAGGAACTCCAGGCAAGAGCAGAACTGAAGTCAAACTTGTTAAGCAACAATTTATTTCCACAAAGCTTTTTGTTCAACTGATAGCCAAACTTCTTCAGACAAACAGAGCAAACAACACCACACCCATATATACATCTCCCTTTACAAACACATTCGGAAACTAATTAACATTAATGTTCTTCTTCAGACAAACAGAGCAAACAACACCACACCCATATATACATCTCCCTTTACAAACACATTCTGAAACTAATTAACATTAATGTTCTTCTTCAGACAAACAGAGCAAACAACACCACACCCATATATACATCTCCCTTTACAAACACATGTTAAAACTAATTAACATTTAAGGGGACTATACCATAAATAACAAGACTGCAAGTTAAAAATAAAAAAATTTTATACATGAGCAATCAAATATTATCCACTAAATAAAAACCAACATCCTCAAATGCTGGACATGTAAAAATCCTGCTTAGACTAATATAAAATAAACCTAATCCAGTAAAAAATAAAACAATCATGAAATGTTACCCCAATGTTCACATTTCAAGATTTATAAAACATGCTATTAATATAATGCTTACTTAAATCTCATAAGAACATGTAGACAAATAGAAATAAGTACACGCCAATATATGTACACGCCACCCCCAACATCATAAGAAATCTATATTCAAGGGACAATTGGTTCGTGCTGCTCGGATGGTATCAGAGGATGTCAGTTTTGTTGAAGAATGTGAGGTTTTGAAGGACATATTTACAAAGAGAGGTTACCCTGAGTCAATGATTTTGGAAATAATAGAGGAGGTGCAAAACAAAAGAAGAATGGGAGTTTACAAACCTATTTTGTCAGGGCAAACCATGATGTCTAGTACTGGTTACACTAACACAGGCTCCCTCTCTGTTGTTTCCATTGATGAAAATAATGTGGAGAATAATGGATGTGGTTTACAATGAGATTTATTACCCCTTACAGTATAGAGGCAGATTTAATAAAGTGTATCCTGGTGAGAAACTGGGGTTTGTTCAGTTTTGATTCTGATATAATAAGTAAATTGGGTGACAGACCTTACGTTACTTACAGAAAAGGTTATAATTTAAAGAGTATCATGGAGATGAATAGTGGAATGTGTCACCGGATTGATGGGGCTTTCAGGTGTGAGGCGTGCAGTTGTTGCAGGCACTTGGCAACTGGGGCCAGTTTTTCAATCGCTAACAAAACTCACAGGATAAAGAGAAGATATACATGCTCTTTGAGGTCTGTAGTTTACCTTGCTATCTGTCAGCTTTGTCCCGCATTTATGTGGGCAAGACTGACAGGAAGTTGAAAGAAAGGATCTATGAGCATGTATACAGCATAAGGAAGGCTAGGTTAGAGAATGCCCTGGCCAAACATTGTAGTGAGAATCCTACTCATTCTTTTGTGTTTAGGGTTTTAAATCAAATTACATCAGATGTAAAAGGGGACCCTTACCAGTCACTGTTAGAGAAACAGGAATTGATTTGGCAGCTGAGGTTGAATTCTTACAGAGCTCCGGGTCTGAATGATAAGGTTTCTCTTTCGTGCATACTGAAATTAAGAAGTCTACTGAGATAGAGCAATGGCCATCTGATGTTTGTGTTGATGGTAGTTGCACATATATTGGCGTGTACTTATTTCCATTTGTCTACATGTTCATATGAGATTTAAGCAAGCATTATATTAATAGCATGTTTTTATAAATCTTGAAATGTGAACGTTTGGGTAACATTTCATGACTGTTTGATTTTTTACTGAATTAGGTTTATTTTATTTTATATTAGTCTAAGTTGGATTTTTACATGTCCAGCATTTGAAGATGTTGGTTTTTATTTAGTGGGTAATATTTGATTGCTCATGTATAAAAGTTTTTTATTTTTAACTTGCAGTCTTGTTATTTATGGTATAGTCCCCTTAAATGTTAATTAGTTTCAACATGTGTTTGTAAAGGGAGATGTATATATGGGTGTGGTGCTGTTTGCCCTGTTTATCTGAAGAAGTTCGGCTATCAGCTGAACGAAAAGCTTTGTGGAAATAAATTGTTGCTTAACAAGTTTGACTTCAGTTCTGCTCTTGCCTGGAGTTCCTTTGGAGATTTCTTGGTGTGTGTCCCTGTGTGCCTTGTGAATTTAACTGGAGCTATCAAAGTGTAGCAACATGTTAGGAAAAGATTTATTTCTAAAAATATTAGAGCACAATTCTTTAGTTTGCAAATGTTTGTAAAGCAGGATGTCAAAAACTATATTTCCTGGATCCCCAATTTATATGTAAATTCCAAGAAATTGGTGGTGTTATTTAAATAAGAAACAAATTCAACAGTTCTTTCCTTACTACCCCTCCACAGGATTAAAATATCATCTAGGAAATGTACCCATAGAATAATGTCCTTCTTGAAAGGGGAATTGAAAACAAACCTCTTTTCCTATTCGGCTAATACTAAGTTAGTATAAATGGGGGCACATTTTGCCCCCATAGCTACTCCTGACTTCTGCTTAAAATATTCCCCTTCAAAATGCAAAAAATTATTGTTCAATACTGTTTCCATCATCTCAATTAAAAATTTATTTTTACATTATATATGCCTTCCACATTTACAAATTTTCAGTTAAAAATTCCAATCCAATGTTGTGTGGAATAACAGTAAATAAATTGACAACGTCAGTAGTAACAAAAATATAATCATCATCCACAAATCTTTCAGAATGTGTGCTTTGCTAGTTAATGCCTTCTTGCAACAGACAGCCACATAAGAAGCCAAAGTTTCAGTATTTGAATATCTAGCAGGTACAATGGGTCTAAATGGAGGATTGTTGGTGTCCTTATGGATTTTAGGAATACCAAATATTGTCAGAATTACCAGAAATTCCACAGTTAAAAAATCCAATTCACTAGAATCAATAACATCCTGACAAAAAGAGTCATATAGCCAACAATCAATTTTTTTGTAAATGCCCCATTTACTTCATTAATTGACATCCTGTCATAAACGTTGCCATTATTAAGAATATCATACATTTTACTAACATATACACTTTGCCACATTACTACTGCCCTCCCTCTTTTTCTGGTTTCATAACCCTATCATTTCTTGATCCAGCCCACAGTTTCAAATATTCCCTTTCATTATCAACAAAAACAGTGGGTTTTCGCAAAACTTTTCTAATTTCAACTTCACGTTTGTTCAATAACAGCATTCTGCACTGACATAAAGGTGTTTTTCCTTTTAAATTTCATATTGCCACAAATATTAGAATCATTTTTAGTATCAAAAAGCAGGGTCAAATTTTATTGCCTTGTATACAACTTTAAACTTGTTAAAACCCTAATAGTGTCAAGCTTGAAATTTGGAACAAATGAGAAACCCTTTTTCAAAAGGCTAAAGTGTCCATCACCAATTTCCATGTCAGTATAGTTGTAAATAGAAAAGTCCCCATTACATAAGTGTTTAACAGGCACTAACTCATTGCCCAGAACACTAGTACTAGTGTGTGTGTCTAACATTTCCTGTAGTAACTGTTCCGGTTCAATAGATAAGTAGCTGCATTCCATTGCTGTTTCTGCTTCCCATAAAATACTGGTTACTGATTCTTGTTCAAAAGGAGTTATGACCATCTCAGTAAAAAATGACCACTCACACTGTTGTCAGCATAGTCAGTTTGATCTGCAGCCTGGTGCAATTGCTTATTTGGGTTACTAGGGCCTGGGTTAGAAACACTGTCATGATTAAAACGTTAATGGAATTCAGGGAGACTATGTGGCAGATGAGACTTAATGCCACAGTATCCCCAGGTATAAATGACAGTTGCTCTGTTACTAGTTCATTGAAATTAAGGTCGATGCAAGTTTGATATGCTACATAGGTGATATATTTTAACAAGTTTTTTTATTGGTTTTACATTATTTAAACATTTTTAATCATATTTAATATATGAAACCTGATGCTATACCTTTAAGAAGAGGATTGACACTTGTTTAATTAACTATGTCATTCAATTAAACAGTGCTATATAAGGGAACTAATGGAAATGTGAATCTGACTCTGATGATGTCTAAATGTAAGTAGGCGAAAGCACTAAGTCTTTTGTTTTTTTTTTTATTCACTAAAGTGTACTTCCATGGATGTGTGGGCATTATGGTGACATTTCTGTTTGGTACAAAGGAATACATAATTGAAATAAGAAAAAGAGAGAAAAAAGAAGAGGGAGACAAAAGAAGAAATACACAAAATAAATTCATGCATAATATTACACGGCATTCAATTTGTTGCTTTTAAACAATTTTATTTTTTAAACATTTATTGAAGTAAAACAGAATGTACGAGAAGTGCTTATGCATGTATGGAAACACCGATATAAAAATATTTACTTATTTATTGACATTTGATTACTGGGAAAGTCTGATTGGGTAGAAGCTCATTTTTAGTGGAAGCCCGAGGAGAAAAGCTCCAAATTATTACAAAACATTTCAAGAACAATAATTTTACAATCTTCAAAAATAAAACAAAAACATCTGCGGTTTAAATAATTATAACAAGTTAGACATAATATAAAAAACATTGGTTAAGAATCCACACAAGTTAATTGACATTTAATATTTGGAGAAATATTAGACAGTTTGTAGAAAATGAAAGACAAGTTAGTCTAATACAAACGTATTTAAGTGTTTATGTATACTTGGGGTCAGTGACATAAGAAGTGTTTGCTCATACTTGGGAAGAATTAATGTATTGCTATCAAGTTCTGCTGAGGTTTACATTTTGTATTCTACTGTCCTAACACAAATGATAATGATACATCATACTTGTGCCTGCTATACTTTTGTTAACTGGAATATTGTACTGACCGCGCCCTTTATAAATACTTACATTAAAAAATCAAAGACACCACACTGCATTTAGACATTGACATTTATTTTACAATTGTTTGCAGCCATGTATTATGTTTGTCTATCTCTCAGAAGGACATTCACAGTTTCTGGTGTTCAGTTGCAGCAATGATATATTACAACAATCATATGTACATGAATGGACTTGGGTGAAATGGTGCCATAGGCACTACCTACTGTTTCACTCCCCATCCACACACATTGTCCAGTGCTCCCCTCTGCCCCCCCCCCAATCCCATGCATCCCTAGACTATGCGCATTACATTTTTCTTCCTTTTCTCACATTTCCTTACAATTTAGCATTTTCAAGAAGATGTGACTTTCTGTATACTCTAAGGTACATTTTAAAGTTTTGTTTTTCATTTTACACAACCTTTTCATTCATTCATGACTTGAAGAGAAATCACGACTAAGGGAAGAAATTAATTGTTGCTCTTCAGCTTTAGTTTTCCTTGTATCCTTTCAATACACCTTTCCTGGCAAAGGCAGAACTGTAATATCTGTTTAGGAAATAATTCAGTTAAGCCAGGTCACACAGAAACCATAGGGTTATATATGTCTGGGATGCAATTTAGAGTATTTTTCAACATTTTAATCCAATGCCTACCTTGAACTAAAAATATCAAGATTTGAAGAAAGACAAGTTGTGCCTAATGCTTAATGTTCAAAGTAGTAGTTCACAATAAACTAACAAGACAACTGTTGTGAGACCACACAAATCTTTTTTGGGAACACTGCCTGCTTCCCTAATCCCCCTCCTCCTAAAAAAAAATGGCAACTACATGTGCATCCCTCTGGTGTATATGTACCTGATGTGTGGTTATGAGGAAAGTGAAAAAATAATGTTTACAGTAATGTATTCCACTATGTGGGGCCTAAACAATACAATGCTCCTGCACAACATAGAGTAACATTTTTTGTACAGCTTCAAGGTCTGTGAGAAAATGAAAAGAAACAATAATGACACTGTCCTCAGCACCAAAACAAGCTACAACGACCTCCTGTACACACACCTAAGGTTTGATTTTGATGAAAATTAAAGAAATAATGACCACACAATCACCAGCCCCCCACACAATCTGCAGCAAACTTTGGTACACACCTTTGAGCAGGACTGATCTTACAATGGCTGTGACTGAGGGCAGAGGCCACTACTAAGTCCATGTCAGAATCTATCTATCTGTACAGTCTGGGGTGTGTATGTGACTCCTAGAAGCTCTAAGCCTCTGAATGTTCTGTGATGTATTTTATGTCTGACTTTTGAAATGTAATTCTTGCTAACTGCATGTTTTTTTAATGCTACCCAGAAAAACTAATTATGTGCCAGACATTACTGTTTGCATGTACACAAATAAAAATCTGAGCTATTTGTAGACACACACACACACACACACACACACACACACACACACACACACACACAAACACACACACTGCACTGTCGTGGAAATTGGAGGAATACCATTTAACCTGGTGCATGTTTTGGAGGTGGTGAAGTTTACCAGATCACATGAAAAGATGCACACAAAGACAATGAGGGTATGCAGACTCCACATACAACATACAAAAAAAAAAAACATTGCCAATAACTCAACCAGAGTAAAGCACTGTAAAATGGCAATGATACTTACTGTACCACAGTGACAATGAACAGCTGCTTTTGCACACATCCTCTTTGTGCCAAACCACTAAAATAGCCACTTATCCTCTGTAAGGTCTATGTGATGGTAAGTGAAAGAAAATATGCCAAACATGTCTCTACTTACACAAACACACGCACACACACACACACACACACACACACACACACACACACACACACACACACACACACACACACACACACACACACACACACACAAGCACGCTGCACAAATAAGTTTAGAGTTACGGCATCTGCTATTCTTCCCATATTGATAAAACTCTCTAGAACAGAAAACCATCCCTGAAGATTGGAAGCATCCGCTCTTCTTAAAATCCAAGGTAAACATTGAGACCGTTCACTCTGTGCTTGCTCATGTTCATTCACTAATTACCATCTTTATCTTAACAGGGTCATAGCAAAACCCTGCTTCAGATAAAGATTGTAGTCAGAAAATGAATAATCTTTTATTTTTTCTCCTTAGCAACCACAGGATTTGCTGGTGCCTAAATCTGGCAATGATTGTGGGCCACATATGAGACAACAACCTGAGTTTCCTATCTGCCAAAGTTGGTGGTAGCATAGATAAATGTAAAATACCCCAACCTACTTATGTAAAAGGATAGGGGTTACTTTATTTATTTGTACATTATTTACATTTTTATATTCACAATATTTACTCCTTCTGTTTCACATTAACATTAATATTATTTATACCTTTAATTTTATCAGACTCAGCTTTTCATCTCATTAGCAATGCTTCCTTATTATTTCTTTTATCATTTTTTATTTCTTTTATCATTTTACCCTTCGCCTAGTTCTCCCCATTCTTCCTTTCATCATCTTTTTTTATTTCAGCTAACATATCTTAATCTTTAGTATTTATTACATAATTATCCATCACACCTTTTCTACAATACCCAATTAAAACAAATAGTATTCTGACTCATTTATCAATTTAAAATTGTCTTATGTTTCATATTTTCCATATAATATCATATGCGTGTTTAAATTTTGGAATTAGTCCCAGTTATATTCATCTTTAAACTATCTCCAGAATATTTTACTCATTCTAAATCCCCCCCCAAAAAAATTGCTGTTTCTTTTTCATTATGCTCATTATACGTTCTTGCTTCCATTATTCTATATTTCATGTTACTTATGAAGGGTAAATAAGCCAACAAGATTCTCCTTAAAAGTCACCCACTTCATAAAACCTTCTTAAACTTTTTAAGTCTTTTATAGAAATTTTCTCTTCTTCTTTTAATTCTTTTCACAGATACACTGTTTTTACTGTTATATCATTTACATAGCTGATACATATTTATTTGATATAGCAATCAATCTTGATTTTTGTATTTTTTGTTTAAAGCATTATTAATAAACTACATTTTTCCTGTGTTTATTTTCCAAATTTGTTTTTCTTTTCATATCACATTCTAACGAACATCATTGTGTACTACTTTTTATTTGACTGACTGCAGCAAGTTTGTATATCTGAAAGTGCAGATTACATTGTATAATAGTTGACTGGTTGTAATAATCATTGTTAATTCAGCTTCGTACTGTTGCCTGTAACATAATGTGGAAATTGCTCTTCATCTTACTGTACTTAAGCTAGCTTTATTCAGTGTACTGCTATATCTTATTATATGCAGTGGAAATTGTTGATTGCTTATTAACTTCCTATCTTCATTTAGGTGTATCAATCATTCCAGTTAGCACTGTTGTAATGCAGATTGTATTGCTATTATGTTTAAGTAATTCTGCACTGTATGCCTTATTGCGGTTGCATAGTTGTTAATTACTGGCAATGTCTAAGGCAATATTGCACTGTTGCTTATATTGTTTCATGTAATCTTGCTCTTCTGCCAATTACTAGATATATACAAAACAAGTTAACATAGAATCTGAGCCTTTGACTGCACTTTTGGAAAATTGCTATTGTTGCATTGCTGCTTGCTAATGATTGTGTCTGACTGTTGTAAAGTTATGGCATTCAGAGCTATGAATGTCTTTCATGTTTGATCAGTACTGTATGAGCCTTAGCTATATGTGTTATGTCCTGCAAAGGATAAAACAGCTGTCCAGCTTCCAAAGCTTCATGGCATCTTCCATGCACCCAAACTTTCAATCAGCTTGAGATGAGCTGACTAAAAGACAAGTTTGGCCATGAAGCCCTTAAGAGCTTTACTGCCGCCAAAGGGTATGCTCCTCTGAGGGTTTGGAGGACTAATGGTCAGCTTGTGCTTTCCTTTCTGGCTCCTGTAGATCAAGCTCATTTGTTTCTACCTGTTCTTTATCACATGCTGTCCCACAGAGTGATAGAACAAGCTCCTCCTCCCCAGGTGGGGAAGGGATTCTAGTCAAGGATGCTCGTAGTGAAAAAAAAATATATAGAAAAATCTTGAAGACCAGTTCTGGATCTTTCATTCCAAAACCTGCTTGTGATAGTGTCCACATTCAAAACTATGCCACTTCACAACCTGTTACCTCTTTTTCCTCTTTCAAGTTTTCTGGTAAAACTAGACTTAAAATATGTGTATCATCACGTTCCTATTCATCCAGACTTCAGGCGTTTCTTAAGCTTTTGCACGTCTGGATCACATTATCAGTTGTCTGCCTTACTGCCTTAGCCTTTTGACTATCCACTGCATCAAGAGTTTTCACAAATTGGCTGGCTCCAATTATAGCTCATTGCAGGCTACAGCATATCCACATTTTTTTTATATTTCGACAACTTGCTTATCTTTGCAGAGTCTTTTTCAAATTTTCAAGAGTCTCAGTCTTGGGTGAGCGATCTCTTGCACAAGCTAGTATTCCAAGAGAATGTTCAAAATCTTTGACTCCCTCACACAGGATTGTGTTCTTGAGATGTCAACTAGCCAACTTAGTTCAAAGAGCTTTTCTTCCATAGGAAAAAAAAACTTTATCTAGATTTATTTCTAAAGTGTTACACTTGGACTTCAGTCACTGTGAGGGAATATCTCAGAATTTTGGATTTTATTGCATTTATGATTCTCATGATACCCTTGGCAAAACTCCACAAGAGAAAGATACAGTGGTATCTGAAATATCTTTGCTCTCAGGATCAACACCCTTATCTTTTCAGATCCCAAGATTAGGGTATTTCAGAAGAGAAATGTTTTGCTGGAGACAACAGATATCCTTAAATCCAGGTCTCCCTTTCGCCATCCATGCTCTAAAGCAATCAGCCATCAGGGATGCTTTGGACTTTGCTGGGGAACAGTTTTGGGAGGGACAAAAGTGCAGGCAGTGTGAGCAGATGCAAACAAATTTCAAGGAGATGTTCACCCTGTCAAGGCACTCAACTCTATGAAACTTCTTTGGTCCCTGGGACCTCTTCAAGTGGTTATAGATAATACCACAGTCAAGTGGAACATCAATAATCAAGGGGATACAAGGTCATGCCCCCTTTGCAGACTATCAGTGTTAGCTTGCAATATAGCTTCCCAGCACAATCTCACTCTTCAGGCACCCTGTATTCCATCAGAGCAAAATTGTGTGGCAGACAAGCTGACCTGGATCAGAGCAGAAGTTCAAAAATGGAAACTGGATCGGGGGGTCTTCCAAGATTTGATCTATCTGGTGGGAGTTCCTCAAGTAGACCTCTGCATCTTTTCTGAAGAATCAACTGGAAAACATCTGTTACAGGGCTTCATACAAGAAAGCCTGGAAGACACATACCTTTTCTTTGGACAGGAATGTTCCTGTATGCCTGTTCAACCTTTCCACTAATATCCAGGGCACTTCTGAAGATTTAGAAGGGATCCCCTAAGATCATTATGGTGACTCCCTTCTAGCCCAGGCAGCTGTGTTATTCCTTCATTTGGAAATGACCAAGGGCAATTACCACAAGGTTCTTCAAAAAGTGGATCTAACAGATCTAAAATTACCACAAACTTTCTCAAAGACTGGATTTACTCACACAAGTTCCAGGTATTTGATACAATCAGACATCAATTATCTTCAGTTGACTGCCTGGATGACAGGGTCTTAATTCCTTATAGGCACCTATTTTCTGAGGCCATGCAGCAGATACTAATAGAAGCAATAAAGACTGCTACTAGAAAATCATATATTAGCACTTGGAAAAAGGTTTTCTAGTTGGTGCCAGCAACATAACCTGCATCCAGTCAGGGCTGGTGTTACAGTATTTTTTTGAATTACTATCCTATGGATTCCTCTGACATGGCCTGTTTAGCTGCCATTTCAGAATGTCTGCCCATGGATCCTCCTCTTTCAAGGTAGCCGCAAGACAAACTGTTCTTGAAAGGGATTTTGCATAAGAGGCCTGTAAGTAAACCAACAGCCCCTCATTTGGATCTTAATGTGTGTTAGAGAAGCTAACATTTGCTCGATTTGAACCAGCTAATCTGCCTGATTTGAGGTTCTTAACATGGAAAACAGTTACAGTTTTACTGTTTTCTCTGAACTCTGCAAGAAAAGTATCTGAGTTGCAAGCTCTTATTGGCAGTAAACCCTACCTCATTTTTCACAGGGACAGGGTTTCTTTGAGAACTAATCCTTCTTTTATGCCAAAAGTGATATCAGAGTTTAATTTAGGCCAAACTATCCATCTCCCTGTTATCTTTCTTGAACTTAAAATGAGAGAGAATGGATATGCCATTCCTTGGATGTCCACAGGCAACTCAGGTACTATCTTGGCAAAAATTAACCTTTCAAATCTTTGGATTAGTTGGTCATTTCTTGTGCAGGTGAGAAGGGGAAACCTGTGTCAAAACAAACTATTTCCAAATAGTTGTCTAAGGCTATCTTTTGTTATACTCACCATGGCAAATCTATTCTAGGTAGGTTTAAGGCCCACTTGGTTTAATCAATGGCTTTTTGGAAAGGGTTGGATTCTAGAAGTATTCTAGAAGCTGCTACTTGGTCTTCTGGACATCTTTTTACAAAGCACTATAAGCCTGATTCCTTCTCTGACTATATATCAGGTTTTGCTAGGGCCATTCGCCAGGGGCTTCTTGACCCTTCTCCTTCCTCCTCCCAAATATAGTTAGCTATGGTAATCTACCCATAGAGCTAAGGCTACTGCAGCAGAACATAATAAAGTTGTATAGGATGAATGTACAAGTGACACAGTGGTGCAGAGGTTAGCATTGTCTCCTCACAGCAAGAGGTTCTACTGTTTCATTCTCAGCTGGGGTGCTTTCTGTGCCAAGTCAGCATGTCCTCTCTGTGTTCATGTGAGTTTCCTCCCATATTCCAAATACATGCATCTGAAATGTTTCTCCCAGGGCCTCTGCCGAAAATGGGCTTTCACAGTAAATCATTAAATAAAAATAAAAATCAATACATTTACCACAACAGTAGACATTAGAATGATCATTGCTGTAGTAGCTGCTCTCTCCCTCCATCCCTCTGTTTTTTGTTGTGTTTTTATGTCAGGGTGTAAACATTTAGTTTTTGCTATTCCTGGCATTGTCGTTCCATGGCTCAGCCTCCTTCTGTCTGCTGGTCAGAAAGTTCTGAATGGCTTCATGTTCAAACATGTATTTTAGTCAGCTCATCTTAAGCTTCTTGACAGTTTGGGCTCATGGAAGGGGCTCTGAAACTTAGGACGCTGTTCTGTTATTATATCCTTGGAAGGATGTAACCAATATAGTTAAGGCTACTGCAAAATTAATCTCATTAATTTAAGCCTCTCCAATGGTTAAATTCAAGAAGCTTAGAAAACAGCAAATGTAGTAGTGTTGCACAAAGGTGGTACAACCATGAATGCTAATCACTATAGACCTATTAGTCTCACAAACCACTTACACAAAGCAATAGAATATATTTTCTCAGACATCATTAGCCTGGAAAAGTAAAAACTCTTAATTGTAAACTGTCATCAGCTCATTTATGCCAAGGGCAGACATTTCCTTTAACTGGTTAATTTGATTTAAAAAGTCAATGAGGCAATGAACTGCAGTTTTACAGTTTATGCAGGATATAGGGACCTGGCAAGGACCTTGACCTGTTTTCCTCATTGATATTAATGATGGAACTATAAATCTGAATCAAGAAAAGGACCTAACATCTATCACTGGGCTTTGTGATGGGCTTTGTTCTATTTTTCATAAGTTTCCCAGACCTACAAACCTAATAGAATATGGTTATTTATATTTGCATATGACTGTAAATTGGTGATTGTTAGTCATTTGTCCACTGACTAATAAATGCTCCAAAATGCACAGACTATGCTAACAAGTTGTACAACATTCTCAAACAAATTTGAAAAGAATGAAGTATAGCTCAATTTACTAAGTAAAATATTTTTGCGGTATACAGTATAAGTGAAACTGACCTCCATTAAGACAGTGTCATAAGGGATCTAGGCACTCTTGTTAATAAATCCTTATTTTTTAGTCATTAGGGCCCTAGTGATCTGGAAACCTTTTATTCTGGTTTAACTAATTTCTAAAAGCATCTCCATATGATCCAAATACTATTTCATTCACATTTAATTTCTTTTATCATGCAAATGATTGAATATAATGTCTTTTTTACATGTATTTGCAGAGGTACATCATTCAATTTGAGAGATCTCAGGGAATCCTAACTAGTAAGATCAGTTGTGTCATGACCTCCTGCTCTCCAGATGGATTGGCAGTTAGTTAGTGGCCAAATTCATTTCCAGTTTTGTACCTCTCTCACCCCAAACAATCCCCAAGAAAATACTCTTAAATATGACCACTCCAATATAACTAGAGACAACATATTGACTGCACTCACTAAAGCCAAGAACATGGACTCATTGACCACTAATAACATCCCAGGATGCCTCTGAAATAGTCAAAAATAATGACTTATCAGGACCTCTGGATTCCTTATTTTACTACAGCCTTACAACAGGCTTTGTGCCTCTTGAATGGAGGGTTACAATAGTCATCCCTTTTCGTAAGGGAAGACTTTCAACATATACTGGAAACTAGGGACCCATTAGTCTGACTAGCATTATTTGCAAAGCCATGGAAAGTATTATCATGTAAATTATCAACAAGGACATAGGAAACCTCCAGACAGGCCTTCTAAATTGTGTTTTCACTTACATGGGAAAGCACCATTTTGTATGAAAGTATTTATATATTATGCTACAATAATTAATGGTATTCTCAACAGTATTAATAAAAAATTTAATGAAGATTTTGAAGATATTGTACTTACATTTAAACATTACTTTTCTATTATACTTAAAAACAAATTTTAAGACTTAGATTGTTCTTGTTTGAATGATCTACCTGACAGACCCCGGGATTCAGGAATGGCTGTTTTCGGTGCAGGAACAGTGTAGGAGCTCCTGCATGGAAAATGGCTGCTGACCGATTTAGGAAAGTGGTGGTTTCTTGTGCCGAAGCAGCCCTACACTGTTCCTGCACATAAAGGTGTACAGGATGCAAATCACCTCATTTGCTTCTAAAAACCATGCAAATGAGGTGATTTTGTGATCCACGAATCTGGCCGGACTCTGTGCAGTTAGTAATTGAATACATTTCTGCATCTGAGCAAATGGAGGCAGGATAGCTCGTGGAAAGGATGTATTACAGTCAAACATACATGACAATGGCCAAATATAAGGCCACTGGCATTAATAAATGTTTATTTTATTTTTAAATTTTACTTTTTTTTTTGGCCAGTCACGGCCATTTAAGCTTGGGGCAGTGGCACGCAGATGGGATCATCCCGCAAATAAAACAAAATGAGAAAAGTCAATTTTAAGTTAATTCTGCATTTTGCCATTATAGTCAATGACATGCAGAATGTAAACAATACCAAGGAGCACTGGTTGTCAAGGGGAAAGGGTCCATCTAAGTGCAGTAACTAAGGACTTACACATTGGTGTATGCAAATGAGGGAAGTTATACTGAATCACAGATTGCCTCAAAGTGCCAGCTTGCACCTAACCATGTAGGTGCAGCAATACAACAGTGCAAGTATAAGAGTTGAATGACTTCATAAGGGGGTGTGTCATGCTTGCTGTAAGCTCATTTGAGCTCTGTGGCCCATGTTTGCCCTTAGCTAAGCACAGCTAAGGAAGGGGGTGTATCTGAGGCTGTATTGTCTTATTCCATGAAATGCAGAGTGTGTTCATGTCCAGGTAGGGCCATTTCTGTTTAAAAGTGCTTACATTAGCTAAATGGATGTGCACGGCATGAAGCGGGCCTAAAAAAAAAAAAAGAGGAAATAGCAGAACTGTTTAAATTTGAGCAACGGGTATGCACAGTGCACCTCAGGGCTTAACTAGGGAGGAAGTTGGAAGGGGAAACAGCAGTAGGAAGGCAATCAAGGAGAACTAGCATAGCTGGAAGGTAGAATGTATCAGAATCAGTCAACTACACATGCAGCAGCCCAGCGCACAAATATAAACTATACAAACACCCTACAGACTGTTTTTCCCACAAACTCTACACCACCGGTGTACACAGATGGGGGATTTTTAACTGAAAAAAATAAATAAATCTGTTAGAGGCTGCTGCTGCTTTACTCCATCAATATGTGCTAGAGACTGAGGGTGGTGAGGAGGAGAATGCCGACAACCGACCCACAGTGAAAAAGAGGAGAAGACTGTACTGACCCATGGCAGCCTATCAGGGCCTACATGAGCTGGAGACAATAGAGTGCTATAAGGTGGGCAGGGACATTCTACAGCAAATTGTTGAGCTGTGCCAGCCACACCTTATACACAGAACTAATCAAGGGGGACCTATACCATTGGATACCAAAGTATGTCTAGGCTTAAGAATACTAGCCACAGGTACCTTCCAAAGACCAACTGAGGATCTCATGGGGGTCTCTCAGGCATCAGCATCCAGGGTACTGCACCAGTTCCTGGATGCCATGACACAACATGCCAATGAGCACATATATTTCCTCACTGCCTGTGAGGTGCTGACCACAAGTATGCATCTCTTCCACTGTAAATCAGAATACCCTGAAGTAGTAGGTGCTATAGACTGCATGCACATCCACATCAAAGCACCACCCAGTGAGTGGGGCAGGGTCTACATAAACCGCAAAGGGCTTCCCCTCCATCAACTGCCAAGTTGTGTGCAATGCCCAGGGCATTATTATGAATGTGTGTGCTGGCAGCCCTGGAAATTATCATGGCTCCCACATCTGGCATTGCTCACAGCTGTATCAGGTGCTTACCAGGGGGGACATCCCATATGGCTATCTAGTGGGGGATGCTGGTTATGTACTGGAGCCGTGGCTGATGACACCCATCAGAAATGCACACAGACCCACACAAGAACACCATAATGAGGCACACGCACAAACCAGAATCATTGTAGAGCATGTGATTGGGATGCTGAAGTCACAGTCCTGCTGCCTTGACATACCCAGTGGAACCTTGCCGTATTCTCCAGCTACATACACACAGATGTTCATAGTATGTGCCATGCTACACAATGTGATCCTGTGGGAACAGCTGCAGCATGAACAGCATGGGACAGGGCCACACAGGCCCCCAGCATTGCCAAGGCCAGCACAGGCACAGAGGGACTTGGAGGAGGAACATCCTGAGGCAGCCCCTGTAGGCAGAATGAGGCATGCATAGTATGCCCAGGCCTTGGCAAAGAGGCAAAGCATAGCACACACACTGACACTGTAGGTATCCAGGGACTGATACCTCTCTCCAACATGCACAGACAGTAAAAGGGATGCCAAACATGACACTACCTGAGCTTTACCATGTACAGGGAGTGTACTATGTGCATCCAACATAGTCAGCCCTCCAGCACTGTCCTCAATACCAGCCCAGCGACAAGGTAAGCCACTCTTCCTATCAATTACTGAATGGAGTAGTATGTTCTCATACTTGTATGTATGATATGGATGTAGGCATGCAAGGGAATTGGGTGGCTAATTGGGATAGCAGCAGATAGCTATATGGGTCATCAGGAAATTCATAACAAATACTGGTGTCAAGATAGTAAGCAGCACTACACAAGGTGACATCCCCCACTGCAGTACATGTGATGGCCGAAATAAATGTGAGTGTCAATAGGTCACACACATAGATGTCAATGAGGGTCACATATCCACCATCAGCCTCACCCAGCAGGACAGGTGTAGATGGCCATGAAGAAAAGCTGGGCTAGGGTCCCCATATGATGGCAATGGTGAACAGTCCCCCACTAGATCTACACAGACATACAACAACAAGTCTAATGGTTGCATTCCAGTTCTGAAGGGTAAGAAGTCTGAAACTGAAATATATGCTATCAAGATCTAACATGTGTACTCTACTGATATGCCTCCTGTCTGCATGATAGGTCACAATACAATATGAAATGGAAGCCAACAGAGTAACCAAAATACCAGTACAGTCATTTCAAATGTTAAAGTCTGTAGGTGTGCACCCCTCCACATAATCCCATGTAAAAATGCAGAAACAGATGGCCTGCAGTACTCTAAAATAGCCTACAGTCCTCTGGCAAAGGCCCATGCCTCACTCAAAGTGCCAGTGTATGGAATGTCAGGGGGTCTCACCTAACAACCTAACAGTAAACAGAAAACAAATGCAAGGCCATGTTGCCAAATGCCAGTAGCATGCCTCCCCATGTTCTGCTGCAAGGACTGTGGATCAGGTCATCTATACTACTGGGATAAAGGCCCAACTATAGGGATACCTCTTAGATATTGCTTACATAATGTTAGGAGGAGGAGAGAATAACAGGGGGGTATAGAAGCATGGATGTCATAGAGTCTGTGAACTCTAAAACTCTGTCTGTCCATACTACTCCCGACTGCAAACCCATGAATGAAAAGCCACAAAACCACTTGTAAACCACAATGTGAAGGTAAACTGACCAGATATATGAGTTCTGCCTCTGGATAACCTGGGTGTATCTGAGAGGTATGACCCCAGCAGGATATGGCCATTCCTTGAAGTTGAGAAAAGCACAAGGAGGGGAATGCCAGCCAGCATACTAACAAGGTGCTGAACCATTTACAAAGAACCAGCAGTCTGTTGTCTGTAGCTACCCCTCTACAATGACAGGTGTATATGCCTCAGAATATTGGTCTCAGCTTCATTCATCTTGTATTTCCTGGTAAATAACTGTGAGCAAAGAATGATAACTGTCAGTAATTGATGGCATGACACATCACAGTGTGAAACAGTACATATGTCAGAATATCTATGCTACAACCAAACATGTCATTCAAGCAGCACAGACAGCAATAGTTACAGTATCCCCTGTATGTTAAGCCCATTGTGTCTCCATATTGGCAACCTATCTACATATATCATGCAGAAACAGTTTGCTAGGTGTAGCTGTAGCACAAAAAATCCTGAACTGGAGTCCAACCCTACCTGGAATGGATAGACACACTCAATATAGAAGGTCATACTGGGCATGTTCCTACACTTAAAGAAATGAAGCCCGTGCCTCACAACACAGTGGACTACAGTTATTGGTTATTCACAGCTGTCTGTGCTCTCACACCAAACTGTACACCATTGATGCTTGACACACACACATTGGATAGGAAAACACACACATATCTAAGGGTAACATAATATAATATGTGAAACATGCATACACAGAGATGTGAGGAAGAGAAAGACAGACAGTGAGAGAGAGAATCCCATTATGAGGCCTGTCCCACCCACTACACATCCCGTTGGCCTATATCACATGATGTGCTGATGTCATTCACTATAGAAATACCTCTGGTTAGCCCTCAACCCTATAGTGTAAGTGGTGCTTGTGATAACTGTGTAACACTATAGTACAAATAGGTATCCATGTAGCAGTTGTAATCTCAGTACTGTCAAATGTAAAGATGTGTGTGAGTGTGTTTGTGTGTGTGAGTGTGTTTGTGTGTGTGTGTGTGTGTGTGTGTGTGTGTGTGTGTGTGTGTATGTGTGCATGTGTGCGTGTATTTCTAGATGAATATGGTTGAGGCCATTCACACACACTAAATCTCCCGTATCCCTCCTTTAGCACTGCTGCTGATGGCACTCACCTTCAAAGATACTTTTGGACAGCGCTTCAGCTTATAAGCTCCATGGTGCTTGTGAAAACTGCGTAATACTATGGTGTAGCAAACTAGTTAGGTAGGAGTTCCAATCCTAATCTTGGCAACGGTGTAAATGTGAGTGTTTGTGTGAGTGAGTGGGTGTGCCCTTGTAAAAACCTGATTTCATTCACACTTCTTCCCTTACCCCTTCCTCAGCACTGCTGCTGAAGTGACTCACCTTCAAAGATACCTTTGCACAGTTCCCCAAAATGTAAGCTCCATGGCACGTGCAATAAATGTGGAATAATGTAGTAGCAATAAATACATAGGTATGTGCTTGAATCTCATCCCTGGCAAGTGTTTATGTGTGTACATATGTATGCCTGTACCTCAAAGATTTTGGCCCCATTTATATCCAGTACACATCTCAGGGCTTGACTTTAGCAGTCCTGCAGATATCATCCACCTTAGAAGTACCTGTTGCCAACCTTAAAACCATGTAAGGTTAGTGGTGCATGTAGTAAATGCATAACATAATGGCCCCCAAAAAATAGTTAGATAGAGGTTTGAACCTCACCCCTGGCAAATATAAATATGTGTGTAGGGTAAAATATTTTATGTAATCTCTCACCCAGTACATCAACCAAAGCCAATGTTTACAAGGGCTGGTGATGTTCCTCACCTTAGAAGTACCTTGGGAAAACATCCATCCTCTAAGCTCCATGGTGCACATGATAAACACAGTACACTGTAGTAGCAATACCTAGTTAAGGAGGGGTTTGAAACTCAGTACTTGCAAGTGGATATGTGTGTATCTGTCATCAGTATCCTGTGTGAGTGGGGTGGTATGATTGTGTAATAACAGGATCCATTAGGTGGTGGGTTTTGCTAAATTATTATGTTGAGGACCTAGTATATGTCACAATGTCCACATTACAAGGCCAACCATTGTCAAACACCAGAGAGGTTGGTGTGGACAATCCACAGCCCTAAATGTGACAGTATGGATTAGTGAGCAATATCGGCAAAACTTTTACTACTCAGAGACAACTCTCAACCCACGTATCATACAAAAACACTCTTGGCTAGGCAATAACCACTATATTGGTAGTTCCCCTGCATAGTACCCACGGTGTGATTGCAGTGGACTACATGCCTGTTGACTACAACAGTGCCACTGACATCAGAAAGTACTTTGATATGTTACATCCCCTGACTGTGTGTTATCCAGCAAGTAAAAGGACACGGCACCCTGTTCCATCCCCTCAGTAGCCCAATCAATGTGTACAGTGGCCATTTTGCCATGTCCCCCACTGGATGCCTGCAAAAACTGTAGAGTCCGCAAATGTACCTCACAAAGGGAATACCATGCCTTACACACATGCCCTGTATGGACAGATGCCACTAACTCCACTGAATACCTGTATCATACTGTCAATGTAGGTGCAATCACTGCTTCAGTTACATAGCCAGGTCTCACCAAATGAGGTCAGGAATGCTACATCAGAAGATACCAATCTGTCCACACAACATGCCCCAGAAACCTCAAGCACACTTCCGCATGTCAAAGAACATGCATGTGGGACATGTGTACAACCCAGACACTGTCCATGTTATGGAATATAGATCACATACATGGGAAGCAGTGTACATCACTGGCCACCCACATTAGAAACCTGGATGAGTGGATGGGGAATACAATACCCAACCCTGGGGCCCACTTCAGTGACTATACTCCTGAGTCACAATGGGGACTATTGCCATGTGGCCTGATGCCAAGGTATTCCCTTGGGCTAGTCTTGTAGAGCCTTCAGGCCCATTCACCTACTACACATATCTCTGAAGCAATTAACCTATGGATCTCAGTACTGGCAAGTGTGTGTGTGTGTGTGTGTGTGTGTGTGTGTGTGTGTGTGTGTGTGTGTGTGTGTGTGTGTGTGTGTGTGTGAATAGTAATCCCAGTGTGTTTGGCTGATGAGTATCCCCTGTGGCTGTGGTTATTAGCAATCAGAGGTGTGTCCAAACCAGAACATGTACCATTCACCATTCTACAACAGATGTTGAACATCAACATGTACCTATGTACAACCCTCATCCCTATAATCTGTGAGGCATATGTAATCACTGTATTACAGACAGGGAATTACTGTGCACATACTGTACCCTGCACATGACATAGTGGATGTGTCACCACACTGCCATGCACTGTGGCCTTCCTGCAGGGCCACATCCTGGTGACACAAAGACGCCTAGAATGGACATGGGATATAGCATGTAAGAACACATTCACTTAGCACTTCACTTGTGGGGAGTGGAGAGGGGTAAAGCTGGCACTGAATGTGTTGCCAAGACTGTGGCCAATATCTGTTGTCTCAGGATAGATATTAGCTTTGTGTATTAACTTGCAGAACTTGTGTTTAATGCTGTGGAGGTTATTGATGTAAATATCAAGGCTGTTGTGACTGTTGTCAGTGTCTGCTGCATCTCTGCTTCCATAGATGCCAGTCGGGGACTCCATGAGGGATCCAAAGTTGTATTTGAGACTAATAAGGGAGTTCAACAGTCATGATATACCATCTTTTCCTACAACAGTGTCCTGCTTCTGATGTACCTTTCAGTAATGGCAGGGGACTATCACATTGTCTCCCAGTGTTTGGAGGACAGTATCTGGATTCTGTTAGCTCTGGCTAGTACCATGCATTTGTGTACCTGTCTGTACAGTGCCTATGTGTATGATTCCACAGTCATGCAGCTATATCCCATTGTCATGGGTGCAGTGAAGACATCCACCCCTGTTTTAATGGCTGCAGAGTAAGCTTTAGATAGTTTTTGCCAGGTGGTTACCTTTATGGGGGGTGTGGCTGACATGTTGAGTTACATGTTGATTACAGCCTGTGTGAATCTCACCATGTAGGGATTGCCATCTGGGGATGGGCAATGGTCCCATATTTATGTGGTCAACAAAGGTCAAGGTTGTTGCATCCTCTACCAGGGGTCAGTATGAGCTGGTCTAGGGCAATGGCAATTATGAATCTCAGAAGTTTTGGGTCACTGTACTGGCGACTGGCTACATTTCCCAGGTGATGGAGGGATAGTTGAAGACTTGTAATATATCAGTGTTGCATTGGACCATCAGAGATGGCAGGGTGTTGAGGAATGTGCATTGACAGTCTAGGGACATAGATGTGGACCCATAACAGGCTATTGTCTGGATAGCTCCATTACCCCAAGGCAGTTTTACCAGAAGTATCTCCAATGCATTATGATGGGATGCTAGTCTGGAGGTGTTCCTATCCATAATGAATATGGAGAAAACACCACCTGTGGAGTTGTGGTGTGGTCCATGTCTGGGGGCTGACAGCTGTGGAATGCATCATAGCCTGATACTGCAGGTCTGCTGTCTGCTGCTGTGAACCACCTCAACATTACAGCAGACATGTGTGCTCCACTCCAACTGCTATGAGTGACTGCATCCTGACAGATGTCCACTGTTGAGCAGCTTGACCCTCAGATTGCATACATGTGTAGCTGTTATTGTGATAATAACATTAGGAACACTGCCTAATAAAGCACCATAGGGGTGGCAAGACATGTAGCCAGTACCTGGCAACCCAGCAGTGACAGATGTAGGACATCCATGACAAGTCATTGAGTTCTGGCAATCATGCCATCCCAGGCAGAGAGGTCCTGGATCCCCTGAGAATGACACATAAGATGTAAGCCAATGTTACAGTCAAACATCTGTTGATAGTACCACAGCATCATTCTGGGTGACAGTGGTACACTGCCCAATACTACTGTAACACCTGCCTGATACTAATAATCAGAGAGTTCAACCATGTCTTCTGTCATGTAGTCCAGGGTGGTGTGTCCCAATTCATTCACACCTACATGGATATGGAGTGATACTCATAGTTGTTGTGGAGTGACATGACTGGCTGTGTCATGTGTTAGATGCTGGCATGTGATTGATATCTGGCTGTTACCTGCTCCATATTCAACCTAGTGAATGGAATGCGTGTGCCTCAGTATTGAGTTACCCATGATCGTTGTATTGTGCAAGATGATCAGCTGTAGGGGCTTAGGTTGGGGGCACACTGTGTAGGTTAAATATGTGTCCCTTGGCATGTGCCATGTTGCGGTGTCTGAATGGGTGTATGCCCTGCGGGTCTGTGCTGTTTGGGTAGGTGTCCATTGAGTGCGTCTGGGAAGGTGGGTTTGTGTCTTTTCACTGTATGTCATGGCTGACAATGTGGGTGTCATGTTGAGCTACGTGTTCCACATGGTGTGATGCAGGAGTTGATCATATCCTCTTGATCTGCTAGTCTATTCTTTGCTGAAGAGTGCATATGTCTGCATCGAGTGATATATGGGTAACCCTCACAGGTTTGAGTGTTTGGAGTTTAGAGGAGAGGGTTGTCTGTGTACTTGCAACAGTTGCAACAGTAGCCCAGAATGGACATGTGCACCGGATCAATGGGTGAAAGCACAGATAGCCACCCTTCAAACATGCCAGGAGGGGTGGACATAACTAGTAAATACTGGGGCAACATCTGTGATGAATGAGTACTGCTGATGGCTCCCAGGTGTGCTACACTTCATGATACAATAACCTGGTGAAGTGCCAAGTCATAATGCTAGCTGAACTGCAAGACAGAAAGAACTAGCATGATGTATGGGTGGTACAGAAGGCAGAGTGTCTGCCTCCTGTAATACTTTACCACAACTGTGCAGTTATCAGCAGCTTTGGCCATGGAAAAGTTCAGTAAGCTCTGTAGTGCATGTGGTAACTGTGTAACACTTTAGTAGACATACCTAGATAGGCAGGAGTTCTAATCCCAATACTGGCAGGTGCATGTGTGTGTGTGTGAGTCATGTACTATCTGGCTCATACCATTTTTAACCTGTGTACTACCCTTTACACTTCCCTTCACTCCAATTTAGTAGACTTATTGATGTCATCCTCCTCAGCAGTACCTTTGCTTGAGTTAGAAATGTACAAGCTCTTTGACATGTCTCATAACTGCGTAGCTCTTTAGTAGGAATACCTTTATAGGCAGGAGTTCTAATCCCAATACTGACAAGTGTGTGTGTGTGTGTGTGTGTGTGTGTGTGTGTGTGTGTGTGTGTGTGTGTGTGTGTGTATGTGCTTGTGAATCATGCACTGTCAGGTTCATACTATTTTTGACCTGTGTACTACCCTTTACACTTCCCTTCACTCCAGTTTAGTAGACCTGTTGATGTCATCCACCTCAGAAGTACCTTTGGTTGAGTTGGAAATGTATGAGCTCTGTGGCACATTGATAACTGCATAGGAATACCTAGATAGGCAGGAGTTCTAATCCCAATACTGGCAAGTGTGTGTGTCTATGTGTGTGTGAATCATGTACTGTCTGGCACATACCATTTTTGACCTGTGTACTACCCTTTACACTTCCCTTCACTCCACTTTAGTAGACCTGTTAATGTCATCCACCTTAGAAGTACCTTTGGTTTAGTTGGAAATGTATAAGCTCTATGCTGCATCTCAACACTGTGTAGTACTAAATTAGGAATACCTAGATAGGCAGGAGTTCTAATCCCAATACTGGCAAATGTTTGTATGTGTGCATGAATCATGTGTTATCTGGCTCATACCATTTTTGACCTGTGTACTAGCCTTTGCACTTCCCTTCATTCAATTTAGTAGACCTGTTGATGTCATCCACCTTAAAAGTACCTTTGGAAGAAGTGGAACTGTATCAGTTCTGTGGTGTGTCTCATATTGCATAGCACTGCAGCAGGAATACCTAGATAGGCAGGGGTTCTAATCCTAATGCTGGCAACTGTTTGTGTGTGTGAAGATCGTATCATGTGTGGCTTATACCATTTTGATGTGTGCACTATACATGGTTGGTGACTACCTCCTACTGACATTTCTTTATATAGCATGGTGACAGCATCTGCCTTACATGCAGCAGGTTAAACTATTGTACAGTCCTCTGTACAGAGGTGTCTGGAATATCCATATGTTTGAAACCTGTACATGGTCAGAAGTGGTCTGTATGCCTTAACAATGCCCATGTATGTGATATTACAGCCAATTAGGCCACAGTGAGTTTAATGACACATACGGCATCATGAGGTATCATACCTGACTGAAACATCATGCTGATAGGATGTCTTCTACCATCACAGGTGGCCTGCCTTGTAGGTGCAATACATGAGTACAGATGCCTGGTTTTACAAGTGAACTGTACCTGTTATGGGTCACATTAAAGGCTGGAAGAGGTGTAGACTGTCATATTGTGGTCCTAATTATTATCTAACAGGAACACCTTGCACCTTAAGAGGGGTGTGTACACAGTTTATATCCACTGTATACCAGTAATGTGTCACAAAAGACCTTACCTTGGGACGTTTGTCCAGCACAATTTGGTGGCCTCTGTCCAGATGTCTTGGCATTGACAAGTTGTGAAGTATGCTACAGGAATGTTGAATTCACATAAGATAGGCCAGTGGTGACCACAGTGATGCAATACAGTTAACCCCAGCACAAGTGAACATGCACAACAAGCAATATAGCTATTACATAAAGCAATATAGCTATTACTGATGGATGTGTTTATGGCAAATTGCATGTGCTTCACATGTTTGGGGTATTGCCAGGCAGCAACAGAGCAATGTAATACCCACCAGCTTCAGGCTGCTGTCCCATATGCAGACCAGAGGGTTCTAGGTAGTTGTGAGAGGGGGTTATTGTCAGCAGATGCACATGTGGCCTTAGAATAGGATGGACACAGCATGTCTGCACATCTACAGTACTAACCGCAAAAATACACAATGTCCTGTCCTCAACATAGATGTGCACCTCTGTGCATTAGAAAACCCCATCCACAACTGCAATTAGAACTTAAACATGCATGTAGATACAATACAGATACATGTATGTCTGATACATTAGTGTACTAATCCCCACTGGGCCCTTACCTGCACAATCCTCATCCAGTGTGTGTGTGCAACCCACCTTCACAATGCTTCCCTCAGCATCATGGCTTGTGCATTCGGCATGTGGCCCAAGTGTGGTGAGAAGCACCTCAGTGGTTGCTAGTTGGGGCTGGATGGCTGGGCCCCCACCTATGTCTAGCTGATCCCTTGCTACAGCAGCAGCCCATTGATGGGCATAGCATTTGAGGTCAGTGGTCCGATGCTGCACATGCACGTAAGCTCTGCTATGCAGTCTGGCATCATTTACCCTGTGGACCACACTGTTTCACAGGGCAGTCCTCTCCCACATGTCTTCTGCTCTCTGTCCACATGACAGGGCATAATGTCCAATCACATATTGGGTGATGATGTCTGTTTCCCCAACGCAGAATGCTGTTAGGTGAGCACTCTGCATGTTACCTGGAAGATATGAACATGAAAACATCATAGGACCTCCTATGGTTGTCAAAATGCACATTAACAGTGGATATTACTAGAAAATAATCCAGACTACCCCAGAAACCTCAAAGCTATCATGGTTATAGCAGCTTGCATTACACGCCTGCCCCCAAGCTATCTTATTCCCCCAATGTTGGAAACTTGATTGCATAATCATCTATCCTCCATTCATTTCTGTGTAGAGGGTTGACAGTGGCTATCTTCCATGTGTATGGTGTGTGTATGGTGGCAGGTCTGTGTTTGACTGTGGTGTGTGATGGAGCTCTGAGCACATGCCTGATATAATGTAGGAGGCAGACACTGATGTTATTATGCACCATGGAGATATGCTTTTTTGTCATCAGTAGGAATTATGTACATGCTCAACATTGATGTGGGGAGGAGTGTGGTTGATGTGCATATCTCCATGTACGACTGGGGTGACAGGGTGGTGATGTTTTGATATAACTTGTGTAATGCAGGTTGCCTATATACATGGCATGCGTGTATGAGGTGTTCTTTACCCCCAGTACAGAGTGAATTGTGTTGTTTCATCTGATACTTACAACATATGTGGAGACATGGTTGCAATTGTCCTCGGTGGTTTGGGTATGTCCGACTCATAGTCATAGTCAGCCTTACACGACATCCTCTGTGAACTTACATGCTTGTTCAGATATAGGTGGACTTGCTTCAAAGTTGTTGCCTGCACCTATGTGTCCCTGTATAGCTAATGTAGCAACCTATTATGCTTTTATGCTGCTGTCCACCAAAGGGGATTACTCTACCTTGGTGGAGGCTGGATATTCAGGTCAGGTACTGCTGTGTCTATATAGCTACAGTGGATATAAAGGCTAAACACCCCTGATACACTGCCTGGTATTTGTGCAATTGGAACATAACACCACAATAACTCATTTCATAAAAATTCCCGCATGTAGTGTGACCTATAGCCTGTACAATTCAATTGAAACCATAATCTGGTCTGTGAAAACATATGGAAATAATACTCAGTACAATAATCCAGTTGAATAAGTGTACACACCCTTAAACTTGTGTATGCATCTCTTGAGATGTTACAGCATTCATCCATCTTGGTCTGGACTCTTACATCATGGCACATCTTCACTTAGCAATAGTTGCTCACCTTACTAGAAACACCTTTGATTGTATTAGAATGGAATTGTACAGGTTAGGGGTCACATGCAAGATTTGAAACATTATGAAATGATCTTCTGTGGTCTGACTGCCATACAGCACACAAACCTGACATTCCAACAGGGGTGTGTGCACTTGTGATATCCACTGTATATAGGTGTTGATATAGCTGTAGAGGTAGACATGGACAGAGACTCTTAACACAGGTGGACACTTCTCTGATTAATACCTGATAATCATGCCTACTCCGGTACCCACATCAGTATCAGGGCAATGCAATCACTAGTAGCTGTACACATATGTCTGTTGTATGCACCGACACTGATATAACACACATGTGTAACATGCACAACCTATGCACTTGACTGACTGAAAACCATGTGATTAGTTTTGTGCCTTCTAGCTGAACATATGCATACACATATGAGCTCAGGGGATACCTGGTATACATTTCTATTGAATGTAAGTATGGCACACTGTATTTACAGTCTTGCTGCTCAATCGTACTTCTCAACCTGTTGCAGCACTACGTCTGGACAATGGCACACATAAATGGGTGTCAAAAGGGGCATCAGTACTGATACTGTATTAATATAGCTGCACCATACATTAGTATGTTGATTGCACAGTAGGGTTTGACATCACTGTGATAACCTGGAAGATGCCCAATAGTCATAAGTAGGCTATTATGTTATAATGGCATTGCTCACAGACCGACCAATGGTTTGGTTGACATAACAGAGGTATATGTGCATGTGACTACAGATATCAGTCACAAATGTGCTTATTGTCCAGCAGAACACTGTACGGTTGAATGTTATTAAGTCAATATATCATATGCAGTTCAATACACATGTCTGCAACAGTACTCTACTATGTAACAATCCTCTATAGGTGTCTTAGCTTTACAAGGAAAACATGTGTCATACTCATAATCACATGTAACATAGATATGGAAAACATCCCATTAACTGGCCTAGTAGTGGCACAGTCAAAACTGTTTGACAGGCACCCCTGCAGTTGTCATATATGAGCAGTCCTTTCCCAGGTGATTCAGGCTCCTGAGCTGTGTTCACACCTCACAACCTCTCAAAGCGTCACATCTGGACAATGCCTAAATGATGGGGGATAAATAGGACAGACTTTAAATATACCTGCTACAAACATAGGAATTTTGTATAATGATACATTTAGCATTACAGTGAATATTCTTAAGGATGTGGAGTCTTAAACTTAAGTGTTTGTCATTACCTGATGACTTCAATTCCCAGCTATTTGCCAGTAAAGTACAGATCTCAGGAGGAGCAGACAAAAATACATGATGGTAAAATGTGGACATTCTGTGAGGATCTGTACAGTTGAGAGGTACGTCTGTGATATCTCCCACTGCCGACTGAGTCAAATGCTATGGCCATAGCAGCTGTTTAGCAGGACATTAGTAAAGCATGTCTTGTTGGGACATATAGTCCTCCAAATCATATTTCCCATTATTACAGACCAAGTACTAGATTCAATTACATGCTTACATGTCCCACTTACCTTTTTTCTTTCTTCTCTTTTCCACTTTATGTCTCATTTGTTATTTCTCTCTCTCTCCTGGTGCACTACATGGATAGAGCTGGTTTGAATAGGTGGCAGCATGGTTTTTGTAAGTGATGCTCATGACCAGGTAATGGCCTGTGCACCTATTGGGGTATCCACTTGCTAACTGCATGTAGAGTAGCTTTGTAGTTCTTCCAATAGCCAATGTCATGGCAACACACCTATAAATGAGTACTCCATGTGGGCATTGGCCCTTTCCCTTACTTGTGAGGAAGACATCCTGAAGTTGTGTGGGCTACTACCTCTTAAAACAAGACTTGTGGAGACAAGCCAACTAAATGGTGGGAAATGTTCAGGACTTAGAAGCAGAATGTGACTACTACTGTTATATGTTTTGAATACTGCTAGTTTAACAGGGTTTGTCTGCACATGCTACTTCTGCATGAGTTTTAGGCTGACGAAGTTCTGTCTATGCATTGCTGGCAGCTGTAGGGCCATCCACATAATGGCAACAGGTTAGCCTGTTATGTATGGGCTGTTCCACAGACAGGTTTTTTCCTTGGCAAATCAGTAGCATACTCTGGTGATTGCATTATGTAGATGGTAACATCATTTTTTTCTGACTTTATATCCCTCAGAAAATATATGTTACAACAAATCCTGTAACACCATCAAGTTTCTCAGTGTATAACAGCAATATTTCAGGTATGGCCATGTATTTGGGTTTCTGTCCACCAATTATGTCATGCTGTGTCCAGATGTCATACAGTAGTAGGTGGATATGTATACTGGTCTATCATTATTTACTGCTGTAATTCCTGCTGAGGGGAATGGCAGGGAAACTGTTGAAGTATGTACATTCAAGAGGTAGGTATATAGAAAATGGTCTTAGATTACCTTGTAACATATTTTATGTGGGGGACATTAACACATGTTTTAAAACTAGGCTGTTAGAACATGTCAGACATATTACAGATAAGAAATATGTCAGTTCTGTAGCTGTACATTTGAATAAATCACACCATTGGGACAGTAGGGGGTCTCATTGTACTGTTTCTGAAAACATCAGTTCCTCAGAGTGATGAAACATTCATAAAATGACAATTGTTATGGACAGACTTCAATGTATTTATATTAACTGTGATACTTTCCGTAGGGAGTTTAATGATGAGTGTAATTGGAGGCTGTGTATTCAATTATGTGATTAGGTGTTAATTGCTTCTTGGGATTAAGGCATGTATTTCTGGTGATGTATACTCCTTGAAGGCTTTGGCCAAGACATCAGAGAATAATAAACATATGTGAATTACTGTCTGGTTGTATTTTTCTTTGCTATGTTCAGACATTTTATTTGTTTTGCTAACAGATTGTTGTATGTCTGGCAATTGTGTATGTCCTATCATGATTTTGTAGCAGTGTACTGTTCACTCATTTATTTGGACTGTGGGGGGTGCAGATGTGAGTATTATGGCTGCTTTGTATCCAACTGCGCATGCTGTTCCAGTTGTGGGTGGTCTATCAGCAGTATATTTTTACATGGGCATTTTGGGACATGTAAGCATATATATATATATACATATATATATATATATATATATATATATATATATATGTGTGTGTGTGTGTGTGTGTGTGTGTGTGTTTGTGTATATGTATATATATATATATATATATATATATATATGTATATATTTGTGTGTGTGTGTGTGAGTGTGTGTATATATATATATAGATATATATATACACCTCAGTAGTTATTCTTAATATATCTATATATCTATATACTGTTGTACACATATATGGATCTCCCTACATATCTCACTCTCTCTATGTTTGTTTCTGTTTAGATATATATTTATAAATACCAATCCTTCCTAATTACACAATTGTCTCTTCCCTATTGTAAACTGGCTGTAAAGAAGGGTATGTTTGAGAAAACATCCTCTAGCAGTGCAACTGAGATGGTTTACTGGTAAATTGCATAAGCTATGGTGCTCAAGATCCTAGGTTCAAGACTTACAAGGGCTGTTCATTTGTTGCTAGGCAGAACAAGGACTGTTGGATACAGAGTAGTTAAGGCAGTTATGAGCAGCTTTGATTGGGTTTGTGTGGGTTTCCCCGACGGTAAGCGGTGCTAACATATGGTTAAACGAATAGGCGCAAATCTGCTTAGCATTTACATTTAAGCAATGGTTGCACCTGCTAAGCATAGCTTAGCCTTGGTAATCAGTGATCACATTCCAGTTTGATAAAATGGCAGGGTAATGACATCTTTAATAAGTGTACTTAATTCCCTGTACATAATATGCTTCTATGTGCTGTTATTACAGTAGCAAAGGGTGTGAATATACTGTACGGAACACCTGGATATACATAGGTATTACCACAATCTAAAGCCAAAAGAAACACAAACTGATGAAATCCAAAAAGAACCAAAAAAAAACACGTCAAACCAGCTGTAGATAAAGTAAGCACTTTTGTTTACTTCATAAGCAAACTTCATCAGACAAATCAATAATTACAAGTCCTTTATATATCCCTCCAAAAACATCAATTAATACATTAATCAATTACATAATTAACCCACTCTTAAAGAAGCATAAGACAAAACTTTTACATTGTCTTTAAAAACCTAAACTTCTAATATCATATAAGTTCTAATCACATTAAAAGATGAATGCAATTAATTACTACAATAATAAATTCATCTAAAACATGATTTCAGTCTTAAAATACATTTAATAGACAAATACCTTTCAGTTTCAGATGTGTATCCTTCAATATATTCATCCTAATGCATAACCTGATGGCTCTCTACTTTCTGTCTGTCCTCTGTACAGATGAACAGATGTCAGGTATTGCTACAGCCATACCACTATGTAGGTGCACACATTGTATTGTGTTGTGGGCCTGGACACTGCTGCTAGTGCCGACATATGGGACATACCTTCATGTGGGCCTTGCCCCATTTCCTTGCCTCTGTGAGGGACATTACAGAGATGGTGGTCTACAGATTCACATACAGTGGGTGACAATACAGGACAGGACATGTGGAGACAGACAACCAACATGGGGGACATATCCCCAGATTTGTGAACAGATTATTTGCCATCAGTTTTGTTATACACATGGTGGATTGATAGATTGACAGGGTTTGTGTGGACATGCATTTAGCGTGTGGTCTGACTGCCATACAGCACACAAACCTGACATTCCAACAGGGGTGTGTGCACTTGTGATATCCACTGTATATAGGTGTTGATATAGCTGTAGAGGTAGGCATGGACAGAGACTCTTAACACAGGTGGACACTTCTCTGATATGTCTCTGACATACCTCTCCACAGGCATGCTGTCCACAGACTGGCCACATGTCTGCCTGTCATGTTTTGTGTATTCACCAGACAATTGGTGTCCTTCGTAAATTAGTTGTTGACTCTGGGGAATGTAGTCAGTAAATACTTACATTTATTGGTATTACCAATGTCATATTCCTTATAAAGGATGTTACAACAAACCCAGTGACATCTGCAACTGTCTCATTGTATGACAGCAGTATATCCAATCTACCCATGTTTCTGCCTCTGTTCCCACTTAGCGATATAGGGGTTGATGCCAAGCTTAGTGAGTGGGGAATTTTACCAAAGGCTTTGGCAAGATGAATGTAGGCTGTATGTGTCACCTTGCTTTCATCCAATAATTACAAGATGTCCCTAGTTTGGGCCCTTTAACCCCATTTACACAGGCTTTGGTCAGATTTGTTGCAGCAAGAGGTTTAGACTGTGGATCCAATGTCCGAATGCACTACATACACACACACACATATATAGATATATATATATATATATATATATATATATATATATATGTATATATATATATATATATATATATATATATATATATATATATATATATATATATATATATATGTATATATACATATACATGTATAAATAACATTTCCCTACTGTTGAATGATGTGCTGCATGGTATGTTTGAGAAAACATTAACCATATCTACAGCTCAAATGGCTTAGTGGTAACTTGCTGTGGCTATGGTGTGCAGGGTCCTGGGTTCAAGGGCTGATTATTTTGCTGCTGGGCAGAACAAGGGCTGTTGGATACAGAGTGATTAAAGAACTTTTAAGCAGTTATAAGTGGGTTTGCATAGGTTTGAGAAGCGGTAAGTAATGCTACCTTCTGATTAAATGTGCCTACAGATATTTATCCTTAAAATTGCTTAATCTGTTTAAGTATTGCTTAGCACCATGCAAACAGGCTTAATCCCACTTACTACTGCTTAAGTGCTTACTCCCGCTTACCCCTATGCTAATTTATTTAAAAGTAAAGAAAAAAGGGGTGATAGGAAAGTGGTGAAAAAGGGGACATGCAGAGGCAAAGACAATAGGGAAGGTAGCTAGGGATGTGCAGCATGGGTGTAAGGAAGGTCCATAGCTGTCCGTTTCTTCTACAGCAACAACTGTGCATATATACTGAATTTGGAGGTATACCCCTAACTGGGAAAAGCTGAAAGAATTTGGACACTCAAACCCGAGACATATTGAGGACAACAATAATGTGTTGTGAAGCCAATCAGACCAGATTACATGTGTCCAGTGGACACGTGTGTGAAATGGACAGCTATGTATGAGGTGATTTTTTTTTGGAACAGATTGCCCTTTTTTTTTTTAAGGTGAGAGTGGTATGTTGGGGAAGGATAGCAGGTATATTTCGGGAGGTAGCTTGGGTAGGAAGACAGACTAGACAGACAAGACAGCATACAGGTGCAGTATATGACACATGTGGGGGGTAAGCATCTAAGACGGGGAGAGGTGTTTGGAAATCGGAAGTTCATGAGCCCCCAAATTAAAACAGTGTGACTGAGGTCCCCACCCATGGGCAGTCACCACTGCACCTTCACAGCCCAGAAGGTGGCTGTGCTGGGGGCTGAGCAGGAGGGGCAGGCTGACCCTCTAATTGTGCCACGCTGCCCTCAAGCTGGTGTAGCAGATCTCCAACCTCCTTTTGGAGCTCACTATGTACCAATCTCTGGACCAGGCTTTGGGTGACAGTGTCTTGTCTGAGCCCGGTCCTGGTGGGGGGCAGCCTGCCAAATCCACTTAGGTGGTTCCACCTGAAGGTGGTGTAGGACCAGTGGACAAGGAGGTCCCTCAGTGGGTTCCAGTCATGCTGGGGCCCAGTGCCACAGCCAGATGAGGTGGGAGAGGTGGGTCTGCTGGGACCTGCCTTCCCAAATGTGCTATGGTATTGAAGTTTTAAAACATATGTGGGTTAATAATAGTCAACACAATCCAGGATTATTTATAACAGCATGCGTTGATATTCCCATTAACCCAAAACAACAGATTTGGAACATTTGCATAGCAAACAGAACACATGCATATATGGAACCACAGTGGCCATTACAATGGCATGCAGGTTACATTGATAGCAACAGGCCACCAATGATAGTATTTCAACATGGAACATTAATAGAAACACATTTCAATATTTGTTGAACAATAGGACATATGTCCCAACAGTAGGTTTGGTGTAAATCATACCCATTGATTTGTGTGTTTAGATTATTAATGCAGATATGGTGGGGGGATGTCAATTAACTTGTATATCCTTGCAGTACTCACAGCTTCAATGATCATTGCTCTAATCGTTTACTTTACAGGTATGATTACAATACCCTATGGCCTTGGTTTGGCCAGTGGTACATTAGTACATAGTGTATAATTCAACTGTCTTATAGCTACTTTCGACTTATCTTACCTGCAAGACCTGTGGGGGAATGTTTGTTAACACTACCTGACTGTTTCTACACATATTCCCAAAATCCTAGTTACAATTATGCATACAGCTTACTACCAATCCTGGGATTTGAACCATGGCTGTGTCTGCTAAAAATGCACCACTTTGTGTTTCATCAGACTGAGCTATTAAGAAACTGCTATTTGTTCCTTCAGTGTTTTCTGTCTAAGTCTCTCTTGGTTGTACAATCTGAACTTGTAATTACAACAGTCTTATACACACATTCCTAGACATATTATTATGTAGCACAGTGTGTGAAACAGTGGTGAACACAACATTACTATGCAGATATCAGATCTTGTTGAATGCAACATGTCAGGCCATACTATACCAGGAGAAACACAACCAGTCCAGGATTTAGACCTTTATTGCCAGGCAGTTACACTTTTATTTAAATATGACCTATACAAGACTATTACTGTTATACTGTCTGGTTTATTCAGTACAAACCATACACTTTTTATACTGCCGGGTAACATTTTACTCATTTATATTTATTTGGTATGACTACTACAAGCAGGATTGTTACTTACCAGCCTTGCGACTCAGCCTTTGCAACCTGCTGGCATGGGCTTCCTGATTCACAGCCTGCTCAGCTGGAGCTGTAATGAAAATAGAGAAACATTTATTCATATCTATCCATTACATACACAGGCTGGACTTTGATACACAGTTATTGCTATGAATACTTACACACTGCTGGGCCATCTCCCCTCTCTCTTGCTTCTTGGACCCACTGTTCAAAGAGCTCCCTCATAATCTGTTTCAAGTCAGCATAGTTGTGCCTGACCTGCTCAGCAATCTGAGGGATACCAGTGGCACTGGTAAGATCACGGGTGAGACTTTCCTAGGCTTCTGCTTTATATTGGGAGCTCTGGTACTGATCCTGCAGCAGTCTCACATCATGTTTTTTTTACCAGGAGCCCTACCATGACCTTAGACTCCTGTACACCCCAGCGCTGTGCCCAAAAGTGCATGCCCTCTCCAACACCTGCCATACTGCCTACAGTGGTGAGCTACAACCTGTTATGAGCTGTATTCCCACCTGCAGCATTTAAATATGGCCAATTTACCCCTTTGCCTTGATTGGATGGTTTTAAAAATGCTGATCTAAGCTAAGCTACAGGCAAACCTGCTTAGCTAAGGTTGGTAGTACTTAAAGGGGCAGGTTCACCATTGCTTACCAATGGGCAAATCCATTTAGCTGGACTATTCATTGCTTAGTATTCATAAGTACACAATGCTTGGACCCAGTCAGCATAGCTGTGCAATGCTTAGCATTGCTTATGTTTTATTATATTGGACTTCCACCTGTATGGGATTGATTCATCATTCATTACATAATATAGATTTAGTTACCTTCCCTGACATCCCCCAATGTGTTAAAATTAATTTATTATTGTGTGACTATACTGTATTGGGCACTTGTGTTTATATGAGGGTTTCACTACTTTACTAAACTGACACCTCACATCTGGGTCTAATACTCTACACTGGGTGAGAAAAATAAGTTACTTCCTACATAATTATACAAATAAATTTATGTTTACACATGCAAAATAGAAATGGCTTTGGTGAGTCTTGAACCATGAATGACTACATGCAAAGCGTACACTCTAATCACTACACTATTGCACTTACACTTGTGCGGAATGCCTATTACTTTTTAACTTATTCTGCCATTTCAGCTGGCCTAAGTGTAGCTAAGCAACGGGCACATCCGCACAGCTACACTTACATTTTATTGCATGTGTCAAAAAAAACTATTTGTTGTGTTTTTTAATTTGTACCCTTCAAAATATCCATGCTAATGCTGAACCTGTTATTCTATCAACTTTCTGACTTTGTAGGGATGATTGTCCCTTATGGCTTTGTCCAGATTCCATACTCTGACTGGTTGGGAGGTGTGCACTATGTGCTTATACTAAACCTGTTATTCTATCAAGTTTATGGCTTTGCGAGTACGATTTTCTCTTATGGCTTTGTCCAGATTTCTTACCCTGACAGGATGGAGTATTACGAGCATTCTTGCTTGACTTAAATTGCCGTATGGCAATTTTGGTGTGCAGGGGGCATGTGTATTGTGAGAGCACTGCTTTAAGGCACACTCCCTGCACTCGTACACAGAACTGTGTCCATTTTAAAGCATGGCAGCACGCCTTCATGAATATTCATAGCTTGCAGACATGCTGCACAGGAATGGCCCCTTCCATGCAAGAATAAGCTATTCTTGCATGGGAGTTTGCTGAATCCCTGGGAGAATGTATACAAATATAATAACAAGTTATATATAGACAGCATAAAAAAGAATAAGCTATGTGTTGAGAGCATAAATAGATTGACTAACAATATATTAAATTAAATAAAAAAGACAAGAATATATTAAAATATCCAACAGTGATAGAATTCTCAGTCAATATATTATATATTATATATTTTTATTAAATTATGTTAGCATCAACAAATTAATTTGGCCTCAGAAAAAAATTACTGTAGCTTTAATATATGGCATTTCTATTAAATACTAATTATATGTTTATGTCAGTTCTATCTAATGAAATAAATATTGGGGGGAATTTAATAAAGTCTACATGGACTTCTTTTCATGTAGGCACATTGGCGCACTGCTTATATGAAAGTAAGCAGGTATGGGATCCACAGGGTGGTGTGCACGCATGCGCCAGCATGGAAGTATCCATGGCATACAAATCACCTCATAAGCAGGTAAGTTTCATGCAAATGAGGGAGGTAGAGCAATCCTGCAAGCAGATAGGCAACCCTGCAGCCCCTGTGTTGGTGTCTGCAGTTTACACTGAAACATTCTGTGCACAGGATTTTAAACAGGAAACAGGGGCTGTAAAAGTATAGTTAGATAGACAGACACAGCATAGCAGACACAGATATGAGTAATACTATCCACTGCATGTCCAAAACCATATGGGAAATAATTTAAAATAATTTTATATTTTTTAATAATGTGGGCATATTTGTGCAAGGCATCACAGTGCACAAACATGCGTTTATGAAAAAATAAATAAATAAGAGTGTAAAAACTAAATCTATTAGTATGTGACAGTAATGCATTATAGGACCCTGTGTGGAGTATCTACAATGGTGAAATGGTGCTGTTGCTAACGAGGCAGGACCTGGAACCTTGTAGTTTCCAGGTTGTGTGCATGGATCACTATAAAATGAGCTGGGCTTACTGAATAGCGAAAATGGATCTTTGTGTCTGCAGATCCCATCTGTGTAAGCACAGAAGTGTGTTGGTGTCCACAGAAGTGGTAGCTGACATCAAGATGAGGGGTGTGTGTCTCAAGACTTGTAAGCTCATTGGAGCTTAGCAGCAAGTGTTTGCATGGCGTGGCACTATGCTAAGCAGGTGGGGTATGTACAGTGTCTGCTAAGCTTTTTTTACCTTCGGGGTACATGTTTATCATGTTTGCATGTGTTTGCGTGGTGCACAGCTGCACTGAGTGTGACCTTTCATGGGGGCATGTGCAGTAACTGCTGAAGATTGTTTACCTTTGTTGTGCGTGTTTGCATGGTGCGCCTTTGTGCTGTCCAAAAAATAAATAAATAAATTGGGTGAGAAAGCCATTGATATATTAATTACAGATGACACGATGTTTCACTTCAACTGGGGCCATTAACAGTCCTTAATGATGTACTTGGAAGGTGGAATGCATCATAGGTAGCCAATCACACAGGGTGCATTTACAGATGAGCACTATAAAGCTTGCATACACGCTACAATCTGATTTCACACCCATAATCTGCACCAGTGGCATACAGTCTTGGGATTTTTAACTGATGGAATGCTAGGGGCTGCTGCATGTCTGCTACATCTCTATGTGCAAGATGCTGAGGTCAATGCTGCCACTGCTGCTGCTGGCAGTAGGCCTAGATTGAGAAGGAGAAGAGTGTCAGGCCTAGGATAACCTTCCAAAAGCTACATGAGCTGGAGATTGTAGAGACCTACAGGGCAGACAAGGGCATACTACAGGAAATCACTGAGCTCTCCCACCCTCAACTCATACCCAGAGCCAACAGAGGGGAACCCATCCCAGTGGAAAAAAAGTTATGTGTGGCTGTTAGGATACTAGCTACAGGTACTTTCCAAAGACCAGCTGGGGACATGATGGAGGTCTCACAGGCATCAGCATTTAGGGTACTCCACCAGTTACTGGATGCCATGCTGCCACATGCCAGTGAGCACATTTATACTCTCCTCACCCCCTGAGAAAATACCCAGCAGTATGCAACACCTCTACCAGGTAGCACACTACCCTGAAAAACTGGGTGCCATAGATGGAACTCATGTACACATCAAGGCACCACCTGGTGAGAAGGATAGAATCTATATCAACCAGAAGGGGTATCACTCCATCAACTACCAGGTTATGTGCAATGCCTAGGGCATTATCATGAATGTGTGTGCTGGCAGAACTGGCAGTTATCACAATTCTCATATCTAGCACGGCACTCATCACAGCTGTACCAGATGTTTGTTGGGGGGACATCCAGTACAGCCCTTTACTGGGGGATACTGGCTAAAAGCTGGAACTGTGGATGATGACACGCATCAGAAATGCACACACATCCGTGGAAGAATGTCATGTAGGCAGATGTAGGCATGCCTAGTATGTCCTGGCCTTGGTCAAGAGACAATGCATAGCACATGCACTGACAGCCTACGGCCCTAGGGACTAACATCTCACTCTGAGTCACATACATATAGTAAAAATTATGCCAGCCCACACAACCTGTACCTAACCATGTATTGGCTGTGTACTGCATGCATCAAACATAGTCAGTCCCTAACTACAGGTCTGTCAACTGCTGCATTCAAAAGTTAAGTCACTCACATATATACCACTTGTAAGGGGTACCAGAATATGGTAGCATATGTATGGACCTGACACATGTATGCAAGGGAATATAGTGGGCTACTGGGCTGCTTGGAGAGAACTAACAGTCACTTGGGACAACAGGTACTCTATCCAATAGTATGTGCTCCACAATATTCACTTGGCCGCATGGCTGAAGAAGCCACTGCATTATGCAAGGAAGATGGCAAACAGTGGGGAAACATGACTGTCACACAATTGTCTATGGCAGCAGAACATGGTTGTCCCCCACTCCCAACACATCACTGTTCCCATACAGCTGCTGTAACAGTAAGTTTGCAAAGATATATCAGCAGGCCAGCCAATTCCAGGGATGTGACATAGAAACTGGCCACACGTTGTATGTCTCACATAATGCAGGTGTGACAATGTATGTTTATATGCTGTTGATTGTGTGAGGAATGACACCTCTTTGTCTGGAGACTGGTGTGTCTCACTGGGCTAAGGACAGTAGCATGGGTGATGGTGTTGATTTTTTGAATCTGGCAGCATCCACATCTTTTGCATGTGAGCTACTCATATGGTAGTAGTCCCACAGACTGTCATAACCCTCAATTTGTTACTGCAAGTAAGCTGGACAAAGTCAGAGATAATGGGGGGACAAAGGGATAAAACTATAGACAGACATTACACATAAGGGTGACTAGCATAAAAGCAGGTTATTCAGTGACTGCATTATACAATATTTTACCAGAACACCACAAATGTATGAGGAACAGAACAGACATATGGGGTGAAAAGCTGGACATTCTGCAACAACAATTACAGTAACAGGTATGCAGACTGTTACCCTGTGTGTGGTATGACATTACATACCCCAGTCACATATTAAGTACAGCACACAGCAGGGGAATGTTGTGGACAATTTCAGGGATTTCAGGGAAGTGCTGTATTGCAGAAACAAGGGCATCAGCCAACATCTGCAGCACACAAAATCCTGGATTGGAGTACAAGTAGCTCTGGCCTGGAATCACATTGTAAGTACTGACAGTCCACTGGGCATGCTCCTATGCTTAGCTAACTTGAGAGTAAGTCTGTTGTCTCTTCATCAACCAGCCACATATGGCCATACCGGTAACTGTACACACATAGCAGAGATATTAACAGGTATCCCACTCCTAGAACACTAGATACAATAACAGTACCAGCAATATCACTCTGCAGGCCACAGATACTTTGTGTATTCCACAAGTTCTGTGCCTGCAAGGCCATATACAACAGAGTTAACCTGTGGCACATGCAATAAGTACTAGGAGCTATAGTGTGTAATAGTAGATAGGCAGGAGATCTAATCTCACAGCAGCCAACTCTGTGTGTGTCTGTGTATATGCCTTTGCAGTACCATGGACATGCCCATATGAGCTTTCTTCATGCAATGGTTATGTATTTAACAGGCCTGTGACTAGCTGTGGTCTTCTAAATTGTCCTCCTCTACAGGGCCTGCAGATGTCATTCACCATAAGAGTGCTGGCTGACATTTTAATAGCAGATAAACTCAGTGGTGCATGTGATAAGTATTGTGAGCTATAGTGTGTAATAGTAGATAGATAGGGATTCTAACCTCACACTAGCCAACTGTATGTGTTTGTCCATGTGTGTATAAATATATCCCCTTGCAGCACTACTGACTTGGTCTTACGGGCTATCCGTATGCAATGACTATGCATTTTATGGCCCTGTAAAGCAGATGACGGATATCAAACTCTGGGACAGATTCAACCCCCGACAACCCCACCTGTGCCTCACTATGGCCATCATCATCATCAGAGTCCAATTAGACAACATCAGGTTGTGAAGGGGACAGACTCCAACCTCCACATTCACCTGGGAGAAGCAAGACAACAGCAGTACATTACTACCTGAACTATTATGTATGGTAATCCACACAGACTCATACAGCTGAGGATCCATAACCACTTTACCAGTCCCACATATTCTCATCTCTGCTTCCATGCACAAAAGGCAGTATGGCAGCCCATAACTTTCATAGGTTCATAGGTTCATAGGTTCATAGGTTCATACTAGGCTATCTGCCCAAGGGCATTTATAAGCCTAGCCCATAGTTATGTGGCTTTCGCCACCCCTTTAGTTTGAATAAAACTATGCCTATTATTTTGCTGTGCCTCTGTCAAGTAGTGACATCGAAGTAATCCCTGGGGTATATCTGCGATCCCCCATCCATTGGTCAAGATTCCTCTTGAACAAGGCCAGCGAGGTGCTCTGCCTCACATGTACCGGGATTTTGTTCCACAGCATAGGGAGTCTCTGGGTGATGAATCTGTCCCTCCAGCACGTTCTATTAATAACCGTGTCAAGGTTTAAGTCTCCCGCCCTTGTGGTTCTGAGGGATCTAGATTTTTTGAGGTGAAGCATATTCATCACATCTGGGTTTGACATGGCCTTATATGTCAGGCACAGGTCACCTCTGAGCAAGATGTATGAGACTGAATAGAGCTGGAGTTCTTTCAGTCGGGCAGCATAAGACATATTTTTGAGACCCTTTATCCTTTTGGTGAGGAACTTTTGGGGCCTTTCCAGCTGCTGCAGGTGTCGGGTCAGATACATTCCAAATGTGGCATTGTACTCAATCATTGTTCTAATGAGTGATGAGTACAGGGGGACGATGACCTCCCTTGATCTAGATGTGAATCCCTTCATGATCAGGTGGGCAATGTAGAAGGTTTTCCTAACTACTTTAGCAACATGAGTGTCAAACGAAAGGCTACTGTCAACCTGGGTCCCCAGATCCCTGATGACTTCTTCTGTGCTCAGTGGATTGCCACCTATATGGTAGCTAGGGGTAACCTTGTTTTTCCCGAAGGGTATGACTATGCATTTCTTGGCATTTAACTTTAGGCCATGGCTCTGGCACCAGTTATCCGTTTCTGTGAGGCCCTTCTGAAGGATATCTATGTCAGATGTGTTTTCGACTATGGCGCCCAGTTTGCAGTCATCTGCAAACTTTGTCAGCCATAGCTCTCCTGTGTTTGCTTGTACTTCAGAAAAGTAGATGCTGAACAAGAGTGGACCCAGGACTGAGCCTTGTGGGACACCACTTGTGACAGGCTTTGAGTCTGACATGGCTCCAGCAACTCTGACCCTGTGTGTTCTGTCACTTAGCCAGTTTGCAACCCATCTTGTGATGTATGGATTTACATTCAAGCTGATGAGTTTTTCGATGATACCTGAGTGGGGTATTGTGTCGAAGGCCTTTCCAGGTCGAGGTAGGCTGTATGGACTGCCTTTCCCTCATCAATGGCCTTGGTGACTGTCTCAAAAAAGTCAACCAAGTTTAAAAGGCATGATCTGCCTTTGACAAAGCCAAACTGGGTTGGATCCAAAGTCTGCAAGTTCCCTATGTCTTTATTTATGAGTTCCATTATGATCCTCTCCATGGCTTTGCAGATAAGGCTTGTCAAGCTAATGGGATGGTAATTTCCAGGGTCGGTGGAGGCACCGCCCTTGTGAAGTGGGACCACAGTCGCCGTGTGCCACTCCTTGGGTACGTATCCTGAGGTGAGGCTAAGATTAAACAGCTGTCCTAACTGTGGGTTTAATTCCTCATTGAGTTCGTGGAGCACACAGCCGGGGACACCATCCGGTCCCATGGATGCTGTGTTTTTGCCTTGGAGAGCAGTTCTCACCTGGGCGTTGGAGATGTTTGGGGGCTACAATCCTCTGCTATAGATATCTCTCCTTTTGGGGGGGAGAAGTTTGCACTGAACCTGTCAGCCAGTATGTTGGCAATGTGTGTAGGTTCAGTAATCTTCACATCATTTTGAACTAATTCTGAGCATATCTGGGAGTTTCCTCCTAGGTTTCTAACACAGCTAAAGAAGGCCTTATGATTGTCTTTTGAGTCCTTGGCGATTTTTCTCTCAAAATTTGCCTTGGAAGATTTTATGAGAGCTCTTAGTTTTTTGCTTATAATGATCAAAGGTGTCTTACCTTTCAAGGATTTTGTTCTATCTTGTAGTAGCTTCCTCCTTTTGTTGTAGAGCTTGTTTATGGCTGGGGTCCACCAGACTGGAGGCTTGCCTTTGGTACAAAGAGTCTTAGTTTTGTTTGGGATTGCCTGATCCATGCAGTCCTGTAGGTGCTGGTAGAAGGCATTTGTAAGTGATTCAGCGGTTTGAGTAATGTTTACCACTGGCTCAGGGGCCTTAAAGGAGACCACACTAGTTTTTAGAAGTGTGAAGTCGGCTTTTGAGAGGTTTTTCACTGTGGTCTTTTATTTCAGGTGGGGGGATGAGGACCTCCAGCGAGATTAGTTTATGATCTGATCTCACCAGTGAGGGGTATACTTCGGTGTTGAACATTGTGATCCCATGTTCGTGATGATGAGATCAAGTATGTTTTCTCCTCTTGTGGGGATGGTGACTAGTTGTTCCATGGCATTTGAGTTTATGAACTCCAGGAACCTTTGGGCTAGAGTTTTTGGGCTTGAGTAGTGTTCCCAGTCTATATTAAGGTAGTTGAAGTCACCTAGTATGATGGTGTTTGGAGATACATTTATCCCCTCCAATGTTTTCAGGAAGGCCATGTGAGGTTCCTGAGTTTGAGAGGGTGGCCTGTAACATGCTACAAATTGCAGAGCAGTCTTGCCTATGGTTAATTGCACCTGGATGGTCTCCGATGCAGTGCGTTGCCACCAACCTTGAGGTGTGGGTGTCCTTTATGAATATGGACACCCCCTCCTTTCTTGGTGTTGTCCGTTTTGGGGCGGGAACGCATGATATGAGGTGAAACCTGATAGTGCTGGGGTGCTCTCAGGAGCCTTGAACCAGGTTTCTGTCACAGCACAGACATCGATGTTCTCCATAATGGGAAGGGCCTCGAGTGCGTGCATCTTGAGATTGAGACTTCTGGCATTGAGCATCATTACCCTTAGCTTTTTTCCTTTTTTGTGTTCTAGGGTGGTAGGTTTAGAATTTGAGCCTTGCCTAAAAAAGGCACTATGGGGGTGGCAAGAGCCTTTGCCAATATCCGGAAGCCTAGGGGTGACAGGTGCAAGCCGTCCCTTGCGAAGCAGCGTGGCTTGTCCAGCATGTCATCCCAGGCAGACAGACATTGGATCCCCTTTGAATGACACCAGAATTTAAGCCAATTATTAAAGCTGATCATCTTATCACTGTATTGTGGCATCATTCTAGGTGAAGGTAGGATACTGCTCAAGGTCAGGGTCATACCTGCCTGGGCTACATAATCAGAGAGCTCCTCAATGTCGCTTTTCATGTAGTCCAGGAGGTGCGTCTCAGGTCGTTGACACCAGCGTGGACAATGACTGAGTCGACTTGTACCTGCTGTTGAGAGACCTGAGTGCTTGCGTTATGTGGCAGATTCTAGCGCCGACAGGCAGCTTACTGTGACCTTCTCCTTACTCAGTCTGGTGAGCGGGACGTCAGTGTGTCTGACTATGGAGTCACCTATGACAAGTATGTTTGGTGTTGTATTTGGCCTTAAGGGCAGTGACTGCTTTGCACACTGATTTTGTTGTTTATGTGTTGTTTGTGTGGTGTATTGAGTTTGCAGTTGCTTGGGTGTCTGCTTTGGAGGCCTCTGCTGTTTAGGTAAATTTTTACTCAGAGCCTCCGTAAATGTCTTAGTGTGTTTATGTGTTTGATTCAGTGGTGTGGTTGAGTTATGTGAGACTGGTATTGTGGTGTGTGTAGTTGCCTTCTCCTCCTGCCTGGTCTTGCCAGTCCTGAGTTGAGAGAGCTCAGCCTCCAGTCTGGATAAATAGCTGCATCTCTCACAAGTGTTAGTGTTACGTGGGAGGAGGAGAGGGTTGTCCGTGTACATGAGGCAATTGTAACATTGTTTCAGAATTCCCAGATTCACCAACTGGGCAGGAGAGGATGCCAGCATCTGACCCTTTGACATGCTAAAAAGAATTATGAGTTGGTATGAGACAGAAAAGTAGTGGGCTTAGCAGGGAAGTGAGCACTCCTGGGGGGTTTTGCTAGTGAGAGATTTGTATAATATAGGAGTGCTTGACCTGCAAAGGGAATGCTTATAAGAAAAGGGATATGCTTATAAGACAAGTGCTGAGCTTTTTGAGAAGAAAAAGCTATTTGGAACAAGTGCTGCACTTTTTAGTGAAGGTGTAAACTGTTTAGGTTCCTAACAGAGCAGTTCTAAGGGAAAAATTGAAGAACAGACTTTCTGGAGCCAGAAAGAGTTTAACCTTGTTTAACCGGCGCTGCCCGATGCTGCTCTAGTGGCAACTCTGCTTAATTGCGCTAAAAGTTAGCGTTTGATAGCAGGGGCTGGAAAGAAGCAGGAATATACCCAGAACGGACAATAAAACTACAGTTTGAAGTCAGTAACCACCTCTACGGAGGGCAGGGAAGCTGCTCAATGTTATTCACTGCCACTGATCAACAGAGAGACCCTCCTTCAGCCCAAGCAAAATGGCCTCACAGAAACTTTCAAACAGTTCAGGAACAGCAAGCCTGTAACTGAACTTTTTTAACTCTCAGAAAAGTGGGAAAAAAGCAAGATTTTTTTTTTTATTTTTGTTTTTTACAGAGATAGCAGAGGTTCACAAGTAATATCAAGTTATAACAGTGCAGTAAATGACCCCACACAAGAGTGCTAGGTCAAGGACAGAAAATATGCAAGTTTTAAGAAAAAAATTATTTAAAATTAAGTGCAAACAGGACATTCAGCAAACAGCTTTTGGTTGTGCTCTAAATACAGCTACTAATACAGAAATCAAGTTTAACAAGCCAGAAAATGCTCAAGCTAGGCAGCTATGCAGAAAAAACGTAGCAAATAAACAGAGGAAAAATACTTAAAATCTCAAAAGTGGCTCCCTTCTTCTCTCAGCGTTTTTTCCTCTTGGAGGGTGCTTCACCAACAGCCAACAAGCCTGAAAAGATGCCCAAACCACGAGACAACTAGGTTTTAAGAGAGGAAGATGAAGGAGTTTTGGAAATGACCCCTAGTGGCCAATAAAACTACAGTTTCAAGTCAGTAACCACCTCTACGGGGGGGGCAGGGAAGCTGCTCAATGTTATTCACTGCCACTGATCAGCAGAGAGACCCTCCTTCAGCCCAAGCAAAAATGGCCTCACAGAAACTTTCAAACAGTTCAGGAACAGCAAGCCTGTAACTGAACTTTTTTAACTCTCAGAAAAGTGGGAAAAAAGTAAGATTTTTTTTGTTTTTTTTTTACAGAGATAGCAGAGGTTCACAAGTAATATCAAGTTATAACAGTGCAGTAAATGACCCCACACAAGAGTGCTAGGTCAAGGACAGAAAATATGCAAGTTTTAAGAAAAAAACAATTTAAAATTAAGTGCAAACAGGAAATTCAGCAAACAGCTTTTGGTTGTGCTCTAAATACAGCTACTAATACAGAAATCAAGTTTAACAAGCCAGAAAATGCTCAAGCTAGGCAGCTATGCAGAAAAACTTAGCAAATAAACAGAGAAAAATACTTAAAATCTCAAAAGTGGCTCCCTTCTTCTCTCAGCATTTTTTCCTCTTGGAGGGTGCTTCACCAACAGCCAACAAGCCTGAAAAGACGCCCAAACCATGAGGCAACTAGGTTTTAAGAGAGGAAGATGAAGGAGTTTTGGAAATGACCCCTAGTGGCCAATAAAACTACAGTTTCAAGTCAGTAACCACCTCTACGGGGGGCAGGGAAGCTGCTCAATGTTATTCACTGCCACTGATCAACAGAGAGACCCTCCTTCAGCCCAAGAGAAAATGGCCTCACAGAAACTTTCAAACAGTTCAGGAACAGCAAGCCTGTAACTGAACTTTTTTAACTCTCAGAAAAGTGGAAAATAAGCTGCCTCTGCAAGGCTAGAACTCAGGACCCTGTACACTATGGTCAAAGTAATTAACCACTAAGCCATCATAGCAATAAAATTTTCACCCCCTGTACTAGAACCCTAAACCATCTGCAATCCACACCTACACTTAACACCCACTGCCACAGGATTAGTGACTAAACTTTGTTCATACTAGGTTAACTGCCCTTGCAGGCCATATTAAGCCTAGCCAATTACCCCATGTGAGAATCAAACCCTGCACCTTGTGCCTGTAAGGCAAAAACCTTAACCATTTTGCCAGCCTCCCACAAAGAATAGGGTATATATGATCCATAAAAGAACAGTATTGCACTTACCAGGTACAGGACCACAGACTTGGGCCACACCTGATGGACCTATGAAAGGTGAGGAAGAGGTATTGTCAGTGCCACCAAATGTTGCAGCACTAAAGGTTAATATGTACATATATCCACATGTACAGTAGCTACTGTGATAATGGCTGTGTTGCTGACATTCTGAGTATGTGTGCACAACTGAGCATAAAACCTAACCCACCCATGCAGATAGACCTGACACCCATGTACTGGTATGTACAGCCTGCCACAATGACTGCTGCAGTATTACACTGGTGAACACAGTAAGCTTATCTGGATGCTCCTCTGCTGTGGACACCGTGGCACCCACCTCCACAATGCATGGTGTGGTGGATGTCTGGTAGCTGCCATGTGTTCCTAGGTTCACCAGGAATTCCTCTGTAGCTGAGAGTGGTTGCTCCATCTCAGGCCTTCTACTGGTGTTGGCATGATCCCTGGCAACAGCAGCTGCCCTTCATCGTGCTGCATTCACTATGTCTGTGGCCCAGTGTTGGACTTGTTCATAGGTCCTGTCTTGTTGGCGAATCCCATTGACATCCCGCACAAAGTCTGCCCACAATGCCACCCACTGTTCAAGATTATGTCTCCCCCTGGACATCAAGATCTGATGATGCTGTCTCAGTCCATCCAGTATTATGTCATTCTCTGCATCTGAGAAGGGGGCATGTCTTCTGTGGTACATAGTTCCTCAAAAACAACAAAAAGGGAACACATGGACATCCACTATGTACAGATCTAGCATGCCATAATGGCCTGCACTATCCACTGCTCCCTCACACATCATACTTCACAATCTGGCAACACACTACATGTGTTGATAGCACCAAGATACTAGCAATACTGGTTTATGTCTCTGTGTGCTGTGACATATTCTGCTGTATGTTACTACACCCAGTACTGCAGTCTACTGTGGTGTCTCCCTTATAGACAAACTCCCACTAATATGTCATAAGGCTACTGCCAGACAAATTGCAGTGCGCTATTACAACCACTATATGGGGACAATCCAGCAACATCAGTGTGCCACAATGACAGTAAACAATGCAAACCTGCTTTAGTATATTTTCCCTGTAGGCATCATATCTCTCAACTATACAGATGTTTGCAGAATGTCAAGATGTTTGCCTCATGGTTTTGGTCATTTTCACACAAACAAATGTGGATGTCTGACAAATTGTTGACCAATCATTGATGGTTGATGTCACAAAATAAAGACAGACATGTGATTTTCATGTCATACACTTCATAACACAGTTGTGCTACTGTAATATCTGTCATTCTATTCACATTCTTACATTATACATGCAATATTTAAACAGTTTCACTCAGTTTGGACTTTTGTCCACCCATTAATTATGGATTTGTCCGGATTTCTTGCTGTGAGAGGTTGACAGGTATGTTAGAGGTAGCTCACAACCACACAGGGGCAAATGTCAACAGAAACAGAGAGTTAGCCAGAGTACATCAGGGACATTCAGGGACAGTTTTAAAATGTTAAAACTATTTATGTGAGACATTGAAAAAATGAGAGGAGATGAATTACAGTACCTCATTTGACATTACACGAGGGTACAACCTTTCTTATTGTCACTATGTATTACATGTAATTCACTAGCTTTCCTACAACAGCCAACCATTGTAGGAGGGATTGACAGGGACAGAGTTAAGATGTGATTGAAAATCAGGGACAGTTGAGAGGCATGCATGTAGGCGTAGGACAGCAGAGTATCAATGGCATGTCATCACCATAGATCTAAGACAGGTTTACTGCTATAAACCCTACTCCCCATACCTCCATCCTCCCCTCTGCATTCTGTTATATGGAGAAATCTATTGCATACCTGGTGGAGTGCAGTACTTCTTTGTTGAACATAGCTTCTGATAATCTTTTGAAAATATGCTCTCTGTTTGAGTTAAGTCTCATACAGACCTGCTCCCCATAACCAGCTGCTTGTATTTTTAAGGTACTGCTCATTAGCAGGTAATTGCCTTTCCACCAGTCTGTAGCTCAGAATTGCTAATTGCAGCCAAAACAGCTGAATTGCAGTTTCATTAGCCAATGACATGCCATCACAGTGCAATATATAAGGCTTTTATTTATACTTTGGACCCAGTCTTAGTTGTTACAATGGACATTACTGAACTATGGAGACTACAGCATCGCACAAGGTAGTACCATAACTGTCAGCTATAGAGATTTATGAAGTATGTCCACAGTTCTGCCTCACGTGTGGTCAGTGTCCCATGACATTGTGGTGATCTGACAGTTCACTGGCAAACATTGTGAGTTGTGGTCAATAAGAAAAGAGGCACATTTGAGTGTCAGACTTCATACCTGTCAGAGTATGCATGCTAATGCAATAGCTGTTATTCTATCAACTTAATATCCTTGTAGGGGCAAATTGTTAAACATCTCCCTATCTCTGGGCCTTTCCCCCATTAAGTATGGCTATGTCCAGATCCCTTGTTCTAGGGGGTTAGGCAGTATGGTAGGTCTGAAGCAGCTACCTTTACATACAGCTGTGTATGCTACAGGCTGCTGCTGCTGCCACAGCCTAGAACACATAGGAAAATCTGCGAACACTTTGGAGGACAGCAAGCTGTACGTGCAACTGTAGTAGCTGTGTCAGGTCTGTCATTACAGAAGAGCCAGGGTAAGGGTACACATTACAGTCCAATTGAGGCATATGAGTAAGGTACGTCTGTTATGCAACAATGCCAATAACAGAGTATTAGACAACATATAGTTAGGTTATACAGATAGGTGCAGTGTGTCCCTACCTGCAGGCCTTTGAAAACTGGCAGTTCATTAATTAGCAGTAACCTGTGCAGGTTAAGATTGCATGACTCACTTAGTACCTGCTGTCTTCACAATAATGTAATTGAACTGTAACACAGAACTGGATTTGAACTCAGGACTGTGTGTGACCAAATGTACTACATGCAAGGCATTTAACAGACTGAGCTACTAAGTCAGTGCTGCAGCAGGTGTATTTACAAGGTATATGTGCAGACATACAGGCTGTGACACATTTTCTGCATCCATCAGTATGTGCATGGCTTTCAATGGCAGTATTTCTGTACCAGGTCCCAGCTGAACATATGTACTTCTCCATTGATGCCTTGGCAGATGTGTTTAAACATGTTGCTAATAAAAGGGCTCATTTAGAAAAAGAAAATAATCAAACCACTAAACCGATAAAGGAACCAGGAGGAGCAAAAACAAGTAGATAAGTAAAGAGAAGTACAATGGTTCCACACAGCACACCTTTAATTCCAGTAAGACAGGGTAAGCACTTTCACATATATCCTCCGCTTCATCAGACCATACAATACTAAAACACCACAATGATACAGCTATTTAAATACTAGACAGCCAATTGAAATTATGCTAGTTAACAATCAAGGTTAACCTATTCATATCATATTGTCTATGAACAGCTTACCTGTGTATAAAAAAATATTAAAAAAGTAGAAAACCATTGTCACAATACTATGTTAAGATAATAATATATCATAAAAATTACATATAACCATAAAACCAGGTAAAAACAGATCAACTTCTATGTGCAACACGTGTAGATAGAAATCAATAGGAATAAATATATTACTATAAATAATAATTCACATTAAAAAATATGTAAAAACAACAGTAGTATCTAGATCCTTTCAATGTTTAAGGGCTCTAGCTTTAAGAAATGGTTTCAACGAAACTTTACTATTCAGGCCTGGGGGCTTATCAGCCTGAAATCGTATGATCCATTTCTGCCCCACAGCTTCAGTTTTATTGGTGAGATCCCCACCTCTCATGTTACTATGCAGAACCTCCAATACTAGAAACTTAAACTTATGTTTAGATCCTTCTTTGGCCACATACATAGCCAGAGCACTAGTCTCTTTAGCATTCCTAATATCTCTAAGGTGTTCAAGGATTCGATCTTTAAATACCCTGTTGGTCTTACCTATATAAAAAGAGAAACATTCAATGCAAAAACAGAAATAAATAACATTTTTTGTGTGACAATCAGCATAAAAAGTTGTGTCTATCTCAAAACCAAGCTGTGGATGTAGAAAATGCCCACCAACATGTATGCATGCACAAGCCATACATCTCCTACAGGCATAATTCCCCAATCTTTCAGACTGAATATAACTCTGGGGGCATAGAGGCCTGTAGCATAGCTGGTTCTTAAGGGACCTGTTGTTTCTAAATGTAAAATTCGGTTGATGGCCTGTCACTCCTTTCAGTTCTTGGATTGTCGAAAGGATATCCCAATTATTTCTAATTATGTCACAGACCATGTGAATATTACTCGCAAAAGTCAGAGGCATCCTAATCCCCACATCATTACCAGTTGTGGTACCAGTTATAGTGTTCACACCAATTATATCAATAGTCTGAGCATTAGGTGGAGCATTAACAAAATAGGGTCTGCATCTCCCCCTCCTCTCTTTCCAGGATTCACTAATTTGAGCATCAATGACATTACATTTGTAGCCCCTTTCCATAAATTCTTCCTTAAGTGTAGACAGAGCTAATGTTAACTTGGCATCATTGCTGTATAAGCACATCATGTGAAAAATTTGCCCTCAACACATTAAGCTTGGTGTGGTTAGGATGCATATTGCTATTGTGTAGTACATTATTTCTCCTGACACTCTTCCTATACAGAGTGGTGGAAACAGAATGCAAAGCATCCTTACTCAGTTTCATATCTAAAAACTCAATCTCATCAGGTGAGTATTTATATGTAAATTTTAAAAAACATTCAAGCCTTTCATGTAATGCAAAAATTATATTAACCGTTCTTCTGTGCCTTGCCACAGCAAAAAAAATGTCATCCACAAAACACTTGTACCATTTTATTGAAGAACAGTATATATTATTCGAGTGGACATATTTAGTCTCCCAATTGGAAAGAGAGGAGGGAAGATGCAGACCCTATTTTGTTAATGTTGTCATTCTAAGGGGATCCAGTATCGGTCAGCCAGGGATGACATGATTGACAGACCTCGATGCTTTGCCAGAAATTGTCTTCATCTGCCACCCCTGGGGTTTTAGCTACTGGTTAAGGCTCTTGCCACCCCTGTAGTGCCTTTTTTAGGCATTGTCTCAAGGATAAAATTCCTGCTGTAAAAACTCCAAATAAAAACCTCAAGGTTATGCTGCTAAACACTAGGAGTCTTAACATGAAACTGCACTCACTGGAAGCAGTCCTCATCTTGGAAGATGCAGACATTTGTGTAGTCACGGAGACCTGGTTCATGGCTGTGGAGAGCACCCCAGCCATACCAGGTTAACCTCTTTCCACATGTTCAGACCATAAATTGAAGGTGTGAAAATTAAAGGAGAATGTTTATCAATATTCATTAAAGATAAGTACACCTCCAGACTGGTTAAACAGTATGATTCCCTTGAGATATTTCTGGTGCAATTAACTGTTGGCAAGACACCTATTTAAGTCATTGCCAGCTACAGGACCCCCTCCATGAATTAGGACACTGACTCTGCCTATTTGGATCTGCTTGAGTCTCTCAAGATACAACTGGACACCATGGTGTTGGGTGACATTAGCTACCCATCCATTGACTGGCTAAATTACTCGTGCTCAAACTCACTTGGCCAAAGGTTCCTTGACTTCATTAACTCCATTGCCCTGGACCAGCTGGTTGACACCCCCACAAGGGATGCCAACATCCTGGATTTGGTAATTATCAGAATGAGGGACCACTTAGCACTCCCAATGTGAGGTCTTCCCTTGGTGAGATCTGACCACAAATGTGTTTCATTCAAAGTACCTATCACACCTGACCTCCCCCTACAAGCAGCAACTAAACTAAAAAACTTCTCCTAAGCAGAATATAATCTGTTACAGGATGGTATAAATAGCTTCTCTGCATCTGCACGTCAGATGGAATTGGCAACTTTGCCAAGTTCTACACCAATGCTTTATACAAACACCTGTATAACTGCATTGACTCAGTCATACCTGATAGGACCAAAACAAGCTCTTCAAGGAAGAACAAAGCCCTAAACTGGAAACACTCCCTCCTTAGCTTAAACAAGCAAATAAGACTTCTTTTGAAGTCCTCCAAAGCAAACTATGAATCCAAATTAGCTTCCTCACCTAAGGATAACCATAAGGTGTTTTTGGTTACCTCCATAACTGAAAATGAAAGCCCAGATTTGTGCCAAACTGGCAGTTAATGATATCACATATACTGAGCCTGTGGACATAGCTAACCTGTGGGCTGACAGGTTCTATGAAAACTTCACTGCTCTGTCCCAAGCCATTGTACCCCATGACGTCCCTATCACCTGCCCCATACCTTGTATCTCTAAACAGCAGGTTGTAAACCTCCTCTCTAAGGTCAAAAACATAGCATCTATGGGACCTGATAACATCCCGGGCTGCATCCAACATGTGCTCCAACAAGAATTAGCAACACCATTGGGTATTCTTTTCAATCATAGGTTCATAGGTTGGTACTAAGCTATCAGCCCTAGGGCCTATACAAGCCTAGCCATAACAATTCCCTGGATATTTCTTCCCACAGTATTTACTTTCCTGGACCCCTGTCTAGCAGGGCAACTGACATAATCCCCGGAGTGAATTTCCTATCTCCCATCCAATCGTCAAGGTTCCTTTTGAAGATGGTCAAGGAGGTGCTCTGCTTGATATGTATGGGCAGTCTATTCCAGAGTATGGGGAGTCTCTGGTCAGGAACCTATCCCTTCAGCATGTTTTGTTCATTGTGATGACAAGGTTTAGATCCCTGGAGCGTGTGACACTGAGAGATTGGGATTTCTTTAAATGGAGCATGTCCAGCAGCTCAGGGTTTGACATGGCCTTGTATGTTAAGCAGAGATTGCCTCTGAGAAGACGATGTGCCACAGAGTATAGCTGGAGTTTTTTTACACAGTCAGCATAGGGCACCTGCTTTAGGCCTGTGATTCTTTTAGTGAGGTATTTATACGGCCTTTCCAGCTGTTGCAGATGTCTTGTGAGGTACATGCCAAACAAGGAGTTGTACTCTATAATGGGTCTAATGAGGGATGAGTATAGTGGGACAATGACTTCCTTTTTTCTGGATGAAAAGCCCTTAGTGATGAGGTGTGCCACATAGAAGGATTTCCTGACTGTTGTGGCGATATAGTTATCGAAGGTGAGACCACTGTCCACCTGTGTCCCTAAGTCTCTCATCACACTTTCAGTGTTTAGTATACTGCCACCTATGTGGTAATTCATGGGTACATGTTTTTTCCCAAAGGGGATAACTATACATTTCTTGGCATTAAGCTTGCTCCCATGGCTCTGGCACCAAGCATCTATTTCTGTAAGGCCCTTTTGTAGAATATCCACCTCATTTGGGGATTCAGTAATGGCTCCCAGTTTGCAGTCATCTGCAAACTTTGTTAGCCAGAGTCCCTTAGTGTTGGCCTGTACTTCAGAGAAGTAGATGCCAAACAAGAGCGGTCCCAGGACTGAACCCTGAGGTACTCCACTTGTCACTTGTCTAGAGCTGGATTTGGAGTCAGCTACTTTTACAGTCTGGGTTCTGTCAGTAAGCCAGTTGGCAACCCAGCAAGTGACATAGGTTCATAGGTTCATAGGTAGGTACTAGGCTATCTGCCTGAGGGCATTTATAAGCCTAGCCAGAGTGTGTTGGCTTTCACCACCCCATTGATTAATTAACTGATCCTCTGTCAAGCGGAGCCAATGAAGTTATCTCAGGGGTGTATTTTCTGTTACCCATCCACTCGTCAAGGTTTCTCTTGAAGAGTGTTAGTGAGGGGCTCTGCCTGATGTAATTTGGAATTTTGTTTCAAAGCATGGGGAGTCTCTGTGACAGAAATCTATCTTTCCAGCATGTTCTATTTATTGTTGTGGTGAGGTTTAGCTCACTAGAGCACGTGGCTTGCAGTGACTTGGATTTCTTTAGGTGGAGCATGCCTATCAATTCTGAGTTGGACATGGCTTTGTAAGTCAGGCAGAGATCACCTCTGAGTAAGCAATATGCCACTGAGTACAGCCAGAGTTTTTTCAGTCGGGCTGTATAGGACATATGTTTGAGGCCAGTAATCCTCTTGGTGAGGTACTTTTGTGGTCTTTCCAGCTGTAGGAAGTGTCTTGTGAGGCACATCCCAAATGGGGCATTGTACTCTATGATGGGTCTAATGAGTGATGAGTAGAGGGGCACTATAACCTCTTTATTTCTAGATGTGAACCCTTTAGTAATTAGATGGGCCACATAGAAGGATTTCCTAACTACTTTGGCAATATGATTGTCAAAGGAGAGATTACTATCTACCTGGGTACCCAGATCTCTTATTACCTCTTCTGTATTAAGGGGTCCGCCACCTATGTGGTAATTTGTGGGTGTTTTGTTTTTCCCAATTGGGATGACTATGCATTTTTTGGCATTTAGTTGAGGCCATGACTTTGACACCAGGTGTCCGTCTCAGTAAGGCCCTTTTGGAGGATGTCCGTGTCAGCCGGAGAGTCAATTATGGCTCCCAGTTTGCAGTCATCAGGTGAACTTGGTTAGCCATAGTCCTCCTGTGTTTTCCTGTACTTCTGAGACGTATATGCTGAACAGTAGGGGTCCCAGGACCAAGCCTTGCTGGACACCACTTGTGACTGGTTTAGAGTCGGACCTGGAGCCCGCTATTCTTACTGTGTGAGTTCTGTCTGTAAGCCAGGTGGCAGCCCATCTCGTGAAGTAGGAGTTTATGTTCAGGCTGATGAGTTTTTCTGTAATACTCGAGTGGGGAATGGTGTCTAAAGCCTTGGTGAGGTCAAGGTAGGCTGTGTGAACCACCTTTCCCTCATCTATGGCCTTGGTGACTGTCTCGAAGAAGTCAAGCAGGTATAGTAGACATGATCTGCCCTTAAAAAAGCTGAACTGGGTCAGGTCAAGTGTTTTGAGGTTGCCAATGTCTTTGTTAATGAGTTCCATGATGATGCGCTCCATAGCCTTGCAGACCAGGCTAGTCAGGCTTATGGGGCGATAGTTACCAGGGTCAGTTGTGGCCCCTCCTTTGTGGAGAGGAATAACCATTGCTGTGCACCATTCTATGAGCATGTAGCCTGTGGAGAGGCAAAGGTTGAACAGCGTGTTTAGGTGGGGCATTAGTTCATTCTGTAGTTCGTGCAAGATGCAGCCTGGGACACCATCTGGTATTTAAGGATTTATGCCCAGCTTAGTAAGTTTATCTAGGATTCCAGAGTGGGGGATGGTGTCGAAGGCATTGGCAAGGTCCAGATAGGCTGTGTGGACCACCTTACCCTCGTCCATAGCTCTGGAGACTGATTTGAAGAAGTCAATCAGGTTCAGGAGACAAGATCATAGTCTAAGCACCAGCTTATTCCCAGTTGAATGAAAAAAGGCCACCATTATTCCCTTGCACAAAATTGGTGCTTCTACTGACACCAGGACCTATTAGTCTGACTAGCCATATCTAGAAGGCCATGGAGTGAATCATCATGGACCTTATCAACAAAGATATAGGTAATCTCCAAACATATGACACTACTCAGTTTGGATTTGTCTAAGAGAGATTATGCCTGTTAAACCTGGTGAACTTCTTCAAGACAGTCACCAAGGCCATGGACGAGGGGTAATCTGTGCATACAGCCTACCTAGACTTAGCCAAGGATTTTGACACTATCCCCCACTCAGACATCATTGACAAACTCACCCAGCTAGGTATCAACCCTTATATCATTAGATGGGCCACTAACTGGCTAATTGATAGGAAACATATAGTCAAAATAGGGGAATCCACCTCCAACAGCAGACCTGTAACCAGTGGTGTTCTACAGGGATCAGTCTTGGGATTTCTACTGTTTGGGATCTATTTCTTCAAAGTACAAGCAAAAGCTAAAGGTCTGTGGTTGACAAAAGCTTGGTGATGGCTGCAAACTATGAGCAGTCATAGAATCTCGAAATGATGTCAACATCCTACAAGAGGGTCTTAAACAAATGACTGGTGTCAAATTCATGTCCTTAAGCTCAATGCAAAAAAAAGGAATTCATCATCCCTTTCAGTAAGAGTTATGTTCCTGCTAACTACTACATCAATAGCAACACCCTATGTACATGCTCAGTGGTGAGAGACCTGGGCACACAGGATGACAGCAATCTTAACTTTGATCACCATGTCTCCATAGTGGTAAGAAGGGCATTATATATTGCTCATCTCATAAGTAAGGGCATTGCCTCCAGAAAAAAAGAAGTTATAACCTCTCTGTACTCTTCCCTCATCAGGACAATAACTGAGTACAATGCCCCTTTTGGTATGTACCTTTCTAAGCACCTACAGCAGTTTGACAAATCACAAAGGTTCCTTAGAAGGAAAATTCAAGGTCTTCAGCACCTGTCCTATGTGGATCATCTGAAATCACTGTCACTTTATTCTGTTTCATACAGACCACTCAGAGGCAATCACTGTCTTGCATATAAGGCAATCTCTGACCCTGCTTTATTGGAAATGCTGCATATCCACAAGTCAGATGGTACATGGGTTACTCGCTCTAAAGACTTTTACCTGGTATGTGAGATTAATAGAGCCTGCTGGAGGGACAGAGTTGTCTCCCAGAGGTTACCACACCTTTAGAACAGACTCCCACTTCATGTCAGAGCAGCTCATTGACCATCTTCAAATGCAATCTGGATGATTCACCTTGGGGGTTCCACCTATGTCCCTCTTGGACACAGACATTTAGTGCTGATCATGGAAATAAGGGTAGAATTTGATTGGGCTTGTAAGGGCCTTAGGGCCATTAGCCTAGTAACTTCCTATGATCCTATGAATAAATGCATTTGCATAGTTAATGTTTGTCAAATCCCTGGGATAAATGAATTGCAGCAATTCAGTGTAGGAACTCATATTAGCAAAACATTCAAAAACTGGTGTATATTGTACTCCATAAAACTTACACACAAAGCATCAATAAAGTAAAAATGCAGTCAAATGCCAGGAGAAAGATTGCAAACAAAATTTTCTTTTTTCTTTTAACTTTATAAAATGTCATAGGTGGGGAGCAAAATCACCCCATGGCTGTGCCCATAAGCTGTTGGTAATAAAAATACATATTTTAAATCTGCATGTTAGACATATCATTTATATGAATTTGGGTTTCCTTTCAAATTTCAGCCCTTAATCATCCAGTATTAACACACTCAAAAACTCTACACTGTATGTTGCAAAATTGCAATCAAGCAAACTGTTTCTAGATACAAATGCTCTATTTGTAAGAATTTTAATGAACTTCTTTATGTCAAAAAAGATAAGAAAGACATGACATGTTTACTTAACAATTCATATAAATGATATATGTTTCTGTATACCGTCCTTGACCAGCAGGTGCTAGTCCTCTCATAGGTGTCCTAACACTGCAAATCATAGAATCACCACATAACAATCCTTAAATTTCCTGTATTTAGAATAAACAAAATAGTCCAAAAAATTATTATTAGACACATGCAAGTCATGAATAATATTAGCATGCAGTTTCACCCTAATAACGTCTTTTATAGTGACTATTCTGTAAATGCATGTGTTGTGCAGAGAATGTGTAAGGTTTTCAAAATAAATGTCATTATATATAATATTGCTGTGGTGTCTCCATTACCACTTTCACATATAATGATGGGCTCATTACATGTCATTTATTTCAAGGTCTTTTTTTATAAATCAGATATATTATAATAATTAAAACTACAAGATCCTGAAAATGCCTGTATTCAGATTCACAGCTAAATAACTAATGCTGAGTTCAATATTTTAGTATTTACCTTCACATTGTCAAGCAACATTATGAGGTTTTTGTTTTTGCATTTTTCCTTTATTTTAGTCCATGTATTATTTCTGCAGATGGCAATGATATTCCCAGCTTCATCAGGAGCGCAAGTTATTGTGGAAATAGTACCTTCCTCTCCCACTCCATACGGGGGACTATTACACTTCACTCTGTTTTCTGGTACAAAAATAAAGAAAGCTTTATAATTTTTGCTGGTTGAAATTGAACTACAAGTTTCATTTGCATCTAGTGATCTATTTTCTTAATTTTAGTGAAAACATGAAATTTTAAAATAAAATGCAACTGTTATTACAAAATAGTATGTAGATAGGACTGTCATGCTGCTTTAAAATATATTAACACAGATCACAGTACAGTCAATTTTTAGACAACCGTTTGATCTTCTGAGTGTAGAGTCAACTGATTTATGGCTAACTGATTTATAATACAATACATATTGCTAATACAATGTTTTTGTTTCTGAAATTCAAATTGCAACTTATGAAAAATAAAAAAATGTACTTTTGAAGACATAAATTTCTTTGTATCACTATGTACAGAATGAAAATGCATTTTTAACTTTTTCATGAGACTGCGGTGGTGGTGCTGCAGTAGCATTGTCGCCTCACAGTTAGACTTTGCCCGTTCGATTCTCAGTTAGAGCGTTTTCTGTGTGGCGACATGTGTGAACGGGTGTTCCTTCATTGAAGGTTGTGCATTAGGCCTGGCAAGCCAGCATGTAAAACTCTACTGCCAATCATCAGCAGACCGGAGTTCCGCTGTGGCGACCCCTAACCAGGAAAAGCCGAAAGACACAAACAAACTTGAGTAAATTCATGAAAAATGGGTAGCACAGTAATGCAGTGGGTAGCATTATTTCCTCACAGCAAGAATGGACACTATAAATAGGCCATATTTGCGAGGGCATGTGCATTTGTATGTAGAAGGACAGTCAAGGCAGGACTAGCCACATAGTGATGAGAACATTGGCTCTAGATGACTATCACTGTTGAAATGATACCCCACTCCATGTGCAAAAGTGGGAAAAAAGGGTTGTGGATGAATGGAAGGAATCCTCAACAATTATTTGTTACTTAAAATTGTATTACATATTCTACAGTGGAAGAAGTATTAAGTGTTTTAATTTATCCACCTATTGTATTGCTATCTTGGAAATTCAGAAAGAACTCCAGCCTTGGGAATAACAGCTATAGTAAAAAGCAGTTTTCTATATGATGCAGTGACTTGAGATCCAGAGATGTTAGCCATAATAAAGAAAGATCTCATTATTGGCTAATATGCATGTCTCTGAATTGTCCTTAACTAATGCAAGTCCAAATCAGCACTTTCCCATGCTCATTAACACTGGTAGCCAATGCATCAGATTGGCACATGTGTAGCCCACATTCAGTCCCCGTCCCTCTCACACACACACACACACACACACACACACACACACACACACACACACACACACACACACACACACTGACATACCTTTTCCCTGTCCCTTAACTGACAGAAAGTCTCCAGTGTCTCTTCACATTGTTTTGTCCCTACCTTTGTAAATCCAGATTCTAAAAGTCAGCAAATAATGCCAGACATTAGAGTTTCAATCTTCTTAGTGTTTGTACAGTGAATACTTATGTTACACATTACACTTTTACCTTTTTTTAGTGTCCTGGCATTCGTTTAACTATTTTACCTAGTGTCATCTAGTATTTTCCTCAGCTTTGTACTGAAGCCTCCCTCACACAAACACACTCCTAATGTTTCTTTTTATAGTTACTCTTTCTTTTATAACGTACAGACTGTTGCAGTCATTGCATCATGCCAAACTTTAATGTTTAATACTTGTTACTATGTAAAATATGGCAAAACTACCTGATTAATTCATGTAGAGTGTTAATGCCCCTGCTTTCCATATTGAATGTGCAGGGTTTGAAACCTATTAAAAAAGACTTAGATGATATGTCAAGTATATCTGGTGTCTAGGGGTGGTGCAGGGGACTACTATCCTCTGTGTAAGGTAGGAGGATGCAGGGTTGGAATTTTTAGTGCCCTTGTGGCATAGGTTCATAGGTAGGTACTAGGCTATCGGCCCAAGGGCCTACGTAAGCCTAGCCAGCAAGGTACCATAGCTTATGCCACCCAAGAAAGTTATTTTCCTGTGCCACTGTCCAGCAGAGACACAGAAGTGATCTCCGGGGTGTATTTCCTATTTCCCATCCACTCATCAAGATTTTTCTTAAGAGTGCTAATGAAGAACTTTGCTTGACATAGAGGGGTAGCTTGTTCCAGAGTATAGGAAGTCTCTGGGACAGGAATCTATCACTCCAGCGTGTCCTGTTTATTGTGGTGACAAGGTTTAGGTCCCTAGAGCATGTAGCTTGGAGGTATTGGGATTTCTTTAGGTGTAGCATGTCCAACAGCTCTGGGTTTGACATAGCTTTATATGTTAGGCAGAGATCACCTCGGAGTAGCCAATATGCTACGGAGTAAAGCTGGAGTTTTTTGAGGCGGTCAGTGTAGGGCATTTATTTGAGGCCAGTAATCCTCTTTGTGAGGTACTTCTGTGGCCTTTCCAGCTGCTGCAGATGTCTTGTGAGGTATATTCCAAAAGGGGCGTTGTACTCTATAATGGGTCTAATGAGTGACGAGTAGAGCGGAACAATGACCTCTTTTTTCTTGGATGAGAACCCTTTTATGATGAGGTGTGCCACGTAGGACTTCCTGACTACTGCGGCAATGTGACTATCAAAGGAGAGACTACTGTCCAACTGGGTCCCAAGGTCTCTTATCATGCATTCAGTGTTACGTAGATTGCTGCCTATGTAGTAGTTCATCGGTACAGAGTTTTTACCAAAGGGGATGACACTGCACTTTTTGGCATTGAGCTTGAGGCCATGACTCTGACACCAGGCATCTGTCTCAGTGAGGCCCTTCTGTAGGATGTCCACATCATTTGGGGACTTGACTATGGCTCCTAGTTTGCAGTCATCTGTGAACTTCGTCAGCCAGAGGCCTTCTGTGTTAGCCTGTACTTCAGAGAAGTAGATACCAAACAGGAGAGGTCCCAGGACAGAACCCTGTGGTACTCCACTTGTCACTGCCTTGAGGTCAGTTTTGGAGTCTGCAACTTTTACAGTGTGAGTTCTGTCAGTGAGCCAGTTGGCAACCCATCTTGTGATGTAGGGATTTATACCTAGTTTAGTGAGTTTAGCTATAATTCCATAACGGGAGATGGTGTCAAAAGCCTTGTCGAGGTCAAGATCGGCTGAGTGAACCATCATACCCTCATCCACGGCTTTGGTGACTGCCTCAAAGAAGTCGATCAGGTTCAGGAGGCATGATCTGCCTTTCACAAACCCGAACTGGGTGGGATCCAGAGTTTGGAGGTTACCAATGTCTTTGTTTATGAGTTCCATGATGATACGTTCCATGGCCTTGCAGACCAGGGGAACTGCTCAGGAAGCAAGATAATCTAGCTCCCATTCTGTTGTTTTTTTTCTTTCCCAAGCAACTGTCTGCAGCAGTTTACCCATACAATTTCCTGCTGTTGCATGACTATCCTTCACAAAAAAGAAAAAAAAATCAGTATCTGTCACTGTAGCTGATGTTTATTACTACTTGTATTACTGTATTCATTACTACTTGTATTTCTGTATGCTAAATTATTTTTTTATGACTTTTTGTTAATGTATGTACATGATTACTTAGATTTAGCAAACTGATAGATGTACTGGAGCTTTTCTCCCTGCATCTCTGCTGAAAACGGGCTACTTGCCTAGTCGGATACTACCCTGTCAACAAATGTAAATAAATAAATAAATGAATAAATAAATGTATTGCCCCTTAAGGAAGTGGACATAACCAGGTACCAAAAGGGGTGCTCTCTGATACACTGCTCAGGTTTAACATTCATGTACAGGAAGATATCATATCAGTAAAACTAGCTTCAAATTAGGCAGGCTATATACAGAATAAAACTAAATAAATAGCTCACTGTTGTAATTCAGAGACCCGTAATTGTGATCCTGCAAATATGAAAAAAATAACAGTGCACCTAATGAAGAACAACAAATTTTGACAACCACTGCTCTACTTTAAAGTTATTTTTGCCTTCTGCATATCCAATGGGGGAACTAGCTGCACCATCCAATCTTGTTACTTATATATGCAAACTCTGAGCTCACCATATCCAGAAGGAAAATAAATAATCTGAGACATAACGGTCTTAGACTTTGTACATGTAAGTCTCTATTTTTGCAATTCCATTCAGGGACTTGCACTAGCAAGCTTCAGGATTTAATACTGTTAGTCCCCTCAAAACAATAATTAAATAAATAAATAAACAAACAAACAAATTAAAAGAACAGACCTATAATGTACAAAGAAAGATATCCCACAGGCAGATCATATCTCCCGACATCTTATCCTTGGACTAATCCCACCATCCTGTTCAAAACAAATTTGAACAAGCTTATAATACAATGACCCGATATCCTTAACACTATAAGAGTCTTAATGGCTGCATTTTATCTGAGGAAGTTGGTTGGCTGGAATTCAGCTGCTATCTAACATCATGGCATAAAAAGTATAGAGCTAAATCTCCTATTGTATTTGTACAGTGACCTGAAAACCTCCTACTCAGAACCTCAGAGAATATAAGAATTCACCTAGTCCAAATTCCCATAGTGTTAAAAAAGAATGACTCAGTCTTCTACTCTAGAATTGGAAAGCTCTGAAATAAGCTCCCTATTTATCAAAATAAATAAATAAATACATTCATACATACATTAATAAATAAGTAAAAAAAAATAAGGAAAGTATTCACTAACAATCCCTAATGTCCACTTAAATCTGCTAAAGGTAGATATTCAAATGTAACATTACTTAAGCTCTCATACAATTCTTCCTAAGTAGTCTTTATTTCAGGTCTATATTCAGCCATCGAACAATCCGTTTCTCAAATAGCTATTCACTGTACATAAAATATCGAACTTCTGATTTAAGGAAGATGCATTTCATCAGAAAAATAATAACCGAGTAATCATCGATGGCTGACATTGCTGAATGGTGTTTTCTTTACTTTTACTACACAGCATCATCAATGTTTTAAATAGGGAACAGAATTAGGTGAATAACACCAGGAAATGTGCCTTTTCCCCACTTTCGTGTGATATCGGAGTTGGTATATACCATGCCTCACAACATCTTGGAACAAGAAATCTGGACAAATCCATAAATAAAAGTGTGACAGAGGCTCAAAAATAGGGACAAGTTTTAAATATTGCTCTTGCAAACTTAAAAAGTTGATAGAATAACAGGTTTTGGATTAACATGAATTTTCTGAAGGGTGTGGAGTCTGAAACTCAAATATCATTATTTTCAACTTCAGTCTTTAATGATTTGCCAGTAATGTGCCAGAAAACCACAATTTTATAAAAAATGGACCAAAAATATGAGGCAAAAATCTGAAAATTTTGCAAACATCTGTACAGTTGAGAGGTATGGATATAGTTAAGGAGAGTGTGGAGGCACAGCCCCCAACCTGGGTGGGTTTTGCATACATTGTAGTTGGTCTAGTTTAAGTTATGGTGTTTGTATTTAAGACAGTCCTCAGGATTCAATAAACTCCATGTAGGAATAGTGTTATTCTTACAAGGAGTGAATGGTGTCTGCATCCGCATAGCCTTAACAGCAGCGCACCTTACATATTAATGAAGGTGCACTACTGAGAATGGCTCTGCTGACATGAACACCGAATGAGTGCAGGGGATGTGTTTCAGTAGTGCTCGCAGATCCAACACGCCCCTGCACTCTGAAAGTGCCATACGACACTTTCTAAATGCTTTCAGTGTCTGCGGACACTGAAAGCCAGAATCTAAATGGGAAGCAATGGAGGGGGTGTGACAGTACCCCCTGCATTGTCAAAGTCCCATACTGCACTTTCTAAATGCTTTCAGTGTCCATGGATACTGAAAGCATGAATTTAAATGGAAGCAATATGGGGGGGGGGTGACAAGTACTATCACACACCTCTGCATTGTTGAAGTGTTGTACGGCACTTTCTAAATGCTTTCAGTGTCTTCGAACACTAAAAGCAGGAATTTAAATAGAAACCAATGCAGAGGGTCAGAGGGTGTGTAACAGGTACTGTCACACACCCACTGCATTGTGAAAGTGCCATACGGCACTTTCCATACATCTTAACCTCTTAGAGCAAAAAATCTGGACAAAGCCTAAAATGATGGGGAGGAATACCTCTCGACCTCTTAGAGCAAAACATCTTGATAAAGCCTATAATGATGGGGGGGTGGCAAACAGGGACAGATTTTAAATATTGTCCCTACAAACTTAGAAAGTTGATAGAGGAACGGGGTTTTTATTAACATAACATGTTCAGAAGGATTAGAAGTCTGAAACTCAAATGTATGCTATTATGTAGTGACTTCAATCCTGATATTGCCCATACAGACTTAGAGAGTTGATAAAATGACAAGTATTGCATTGTCAAATATGAATTACAGTTAGTATTAATACGTGTAACTAAAGTGCTTGTATTAATTTTTTTTCTGTTCTAAGTTAAGTTTAAGCATAGCTGAGCAGGTCTGCACATCGTGGCCCTCGGCTCAGCATTGGTTAAACATCTAATAGGAGCAAAATACAAATGTATAGCTAAAATCCTCAATGGTGAGATAGCATAGTGGTTAGAGTCCCAGCTTTGCATGCAGCAGTTCACTGTTCGAGTACCAAGACAGGCCCTTTATTTTTACATAGGAAAGCATTGTTAAAATTAGTTTTTTATTTTAAATTATGAAGTAATTAATATTTGTTAACCAGGGTAGTGTAGCTGGTTCAAAATGGAAATGTCAGTGCGCATAACATGTGAAATCATCCATGTATACACAAGTGTCCCATACAGTGTAGTCACACCCCAAGGTAATGTAATGAAAGCACATAGGGGACGCCATGTAAAGTAAATCATGTACACTGGATAAATTGTCAGTAATGATTAATTTACAGTTCTGATATTTTTTCTTAAATGAAAACTAAGCAATGCTTAGCAGTGCTCAGCTCTCCTCAGCCAATTTGAGCATTGCTTAGACATTAATGCTAAGCAGCTGTCAGCCCAGCTAAGTGGATTTGCGCACTGCTAACCACTGCTCAGCATTTTCCCCTTTAAATACTGCTCAACTCAGCTTAGCGGATTTGCACTGCTAAGCTTTGCTCAACATTTTCAAAATGGTCCATTGATGGCAAAGGGCAGGAATATGGCCTTATTTAAACTGCACAGGCAGGAATACAGTCAAAACCTGTTATATTGTGATCTGTGCAGGAACCATGTCTGGCATTGGAGAGGGAGCACACTTTCGGATGCAGTTCTGGGGCATTCTGGAGTCCAGGGTTATGGCTGGGCTCCTTGTTGAACACCATGATGGCAGACTGCTGCAGGGCCAGTACCAGGGCTCACAGTACAAAACGGAGGCCTGAGACTGTCTGGCACATGATTTCACAAGTGCTACTGGAATCCCTCAAACTAGTGAGCAGGTACAGCATCATTATGTTAATCTAAAGCATAGGAAAGGGGTGCTCTTGGCCCAGTGGATCCAAGATGCTCGGGCACGGAATGCTCCAGTAGTTTGTAAGTATCCCATCCACAGCTATACCAAATTCTAGCCTGAGTATGTGATAGACAGGTATGCATGATATTTGTTTTTTCCCATTACAGCTGCAGCGGAGAAGGCTAGCAATGTGGAGGCCCATGCTGACAGACTGTCTGCACCAACAGGCTGGTGAGTACAGATCTATCTTACAGTATATACTGCAATAAATAAGAAGGAGTGTATTGTTTACTGCCGGTAGGCATAGTGTATGTGTCTACTGAATAAATATAGTTTGCCAGACTAATATTGATCTACAGGATATGCAGTAGTAAAGCACTGTGTCATATTACTAAAATAAAGACTTATACCACAAACTGTTGTGTTTAGTCTGGTATGTTGTTGGAGAAATAGAATGTGTAAAGGTTCTTCACACCAACTATGGCTTTGACAGCATGAATTAAACTGAGGTTGTTCTGAAAATGAGCTATTATGCAAAACAGTAGATTGTGGAGCTGTAAAACAAGACATAAATGAAATATGAAATGTATTATTCACTAAGATCTGAACCCTGAATAGTAATGTTTAATGTATTATAGTGTGTCCCCTACAGCATTGACTTGTGTTAAGCTTTGCTTTCCTGATTTTGTTATTTCAAAGGATTAATACACAGTACACTATCTGTCATGCATGAATCTCAGGATTACAAGGTCAGACCGTCTAAACCACAAAGTGTTAGGCAGAAATCAGTCAAACAAGGGACAGCAGTTCCCCAGTAGATCAGTGTGATGAGAAATAGCCTTGTTGTTCACTTTAGCACACCCAGACATGGTTTAAATCTAGGGAGTGGTACTGAGATGTGTGCATATATACACTCAAAAAATCTTGGATAATTGCAAAAACAGTCAGATAGTGGTAACACATATTTTCTCCACAGGGCTTACAGGTAAAGAAATGTTTGTAATAGCTGTATGAAGGGTATACTAATACACCATGTGCAACTGTTTCACTGTCCAAGCCCATGCCTGCTAATGACAGCAGGACAGGTACATACACCATGCACCATTCCCGATACATATCTGTCAAGTGTCATGCTGCCATGACTAATGGTCACTGCTGCTAATAACCTTGGACACAGATAGGAATCCAGGTGAAGTATGCCAGTAGCAGACTCACACAATATCAGTGCAGGGTACACCTTCTTTGTCAGATATGTAACCCTGACATGTACAATCCCCTTCTTGTAATGTACTCATAGTTGTCATAGTCTGCACCATACCATTAAAGGTGACAGTTTAACAGGTATGCATATGCTACAGAAGCTATGGGCCATAGGTAGATGTAAAGTGAGGGCAGACCTGTAGAGTATTGAGAAGAACTGTTGTGAAAAATAGAAGCCTATACAGTTGTTAATTGTTTTTTTCTCTTCCCCCACCCTTCATCTGCATCACTAATTATTATTCATATAGTACGGGCATGCTTTTCTCAAAACCTAATGTTGGGACTTGTGTTCTATTATTGTTCATATATTTAATTGGTTGCATATAAACATACCTTTTTCAAATACCATTGTTGGTGGCCTGTTGCCATCAATGTAATTGACATGCTGTTACAATACTTTTATTTTATTTTATTTATTTATTTTATTTAACAATAAATAAAAAGCTAAAAAGCTTCTAGTTTCCTCAAATAAAGCCAACAACAAAGCCGGGGATTCACTTTTCTCAAACACTGCAGGAAAATTCTGGAATCGGCTTCCTGCTGAATTATCTACCCTTGCTTCTACTTCTCTTTTTAAAAAACATCTTAAAGAACATCTGAAAGCTCATTGGCTTTGTCCATGTACTAACCCAGACTGACTTCTTTTTCCCCTTCTATTCATAACCCTATCCCTTATCCTTTAACCTGTACTTCCAAATCATACTACTACTCTTCCTCTTGAATAACACAATGACATATATATTCTCTTTCCTATAACTATGACTTGATCATACCATCTAGTGTGATTTGTAGAATTGTTTTTAGTTTAGTTTTTTATAGAATTGTTTAGTTAATTTCTACTAATACTGTTTGGTACACAAATGTATTATTATAACTGGTCACTAGACCATTGCTACCTCTGTATTTATTCTTAATAGTTCTATGTATTTGTTAACTGTCTCAATATTCATGTTTGGAGCTTTTCTCCCCGGGCCTCTACTGAAAATGGACATATATCCAGCTAGACTAGCCCGGTCAACAAATGTAAAATAAATAAATAAAATAAATATTTAACATTTGTTGACCGGGAAAGTCCGACTTGGTTCCACAGATCCTGTTTTCAGCGGCGGCCCGGGGAGAAATGCTCCAGAAGCATGTCTTTAGAATGTGGGAGGAAACCGGAGTACCCGGAGGAAACCCACGCGAACGCAGGGAGAACATGCAAACTCCACACAGAAGGCACCCCAGCCGAGAATCGAACCGGAGAACCTCTTGCTGTGAGGCGACAGCATTAACTGCTGCACTACTGCACCGCCCTTGCTTACTTTTACTGTTGTTCCATTTATGCATGTGTTCTGTTTGCTATGCAACTGTTTTAAACCTGTTGTTTTGGGTTAATTAGAACACCCACACATGCTGATATAACTCATTTTGAAATGTTTTGTTCATGACTAACCAATATATCTTGGAAAACCTCAACACCATAGCACGTTTGGGAAGGCAGATCCTAGCGGATTCACCTGTACCACCTCATCTGGCCATGGCACCATGCCTCAGCACATCTGGGACCCAACCTGGAACTACTTCCTCCGCTGGTCCTGCACTACCTTTGGGTGGAATCACCTCAGGGGATGGCACCCATCCCCCCCAGGCATGGGCTTGGAGAGGAGTCCATCACCCACTGCAAGTTCTGGGGTATGGTGCCCACCATCATCTGCTCTGAGTTGGATGGATGGCTCAGCCAGATGGAGGGTCGCCTGGTGCACCTCGAGGGGCAGGCTGCCCCTGTTGTCCAGCCCCTAGCAGAGCCACTTTCGTGGCTGTGAAGGTGCAGTTGTGACTGCCCTTGGCTGGGGACCTCAGTCCCACCGTATCCATTTGGGGGCTCATGGGAATCTGATTCACAAACATCCTCCCCGTCCAAGGTGTTTACCCCCGTCATGTGTCATATACACCCCTGTCTGCTGTCTTGTGTGTTATGTCGGTCTGCATATGCAATCTATCCTACCCAACCTACATTCGTAAATATACCTGTAGCCCTTCCACAACATCCCACTCTCACCTTACTAAAAAAAGGGCATCTGTCCACAAAAAAAAATCATTGCTCCATACATAGCTTTGCATTTCACCCCATGTCCAGTGATGTAAATCTATCTATACTCAAATTACTCTACAAATGTATGTTGCCAACACCCCTTCCTGTGAGGTGTGAGGCTGTAAATTCCAAATTTTCTACACCAGTCACAGCTGTTGCTGCAGTAGGAATGTAGAGCTATGGCCTTTTCCTACATCCATCCAGCACATCCCTAGCTGCTTCTTCTAATGTTTTACCCCTTGATTACCCCCATTTCACCACTTCCCTATCACTCTTTTTTCTTTTTATTTATTTAAAATGAGTGCAGGTTTAAGTGGGAATAAGCACAGCTGAGCGGAATTAAGGGGACTTAATTGTCTGCTAGCATTGCTTAACTTCATGCAAAACTGTGCAAACCCACTTACAACTACTGAAAAGTACTTTAATCACTCTGTCTTAATCAGCCCTTGTTCTGCCCAGCAACAAAATAACTAGCCCTGCCAAGTCGCACACCCAGGACCCTGTGCACTACAATCACAGCAATGGACTACACCACATGCACTGTGGGAATTTGCAATGCTTTTACAAACATATCATGCATTATGGTCATTTACCATTAGTGAAAAAAATCATCGCTACCAAGTCTTGAATGCAGAATCTTGTGCACTACAATCACAGCAATGTATCACTACATCATCTGAGCTTTTGGAGTTTGTAATGCTTTTACAAATATAAAATTCATTGCATTCATTTAAAATAAGGGGAAAAACATACATCCTAACAAGCTTTAAACCCAGGACCCTGTGCACTACAGTCACAGCGGCTATCACTACTCCACATGAGTCGTGAGAATTAGTAATGCTTCAGTAAATATATAATTCAGGATGGTCATGCAACATTAGGGATATACCTGTGGAATTAGTAATGTTATATACATGTATACATACATATATATATATATATATATATATATATATATATATATATATATATATATATATATATATATATATAGCTATATGTGGTTTGTGCATATGCAAAATACCGCTCCAAAATGACGAAAGTTATTTTGATGTAGCTGTTGAACCCTGAGCAGAGGTCTCTGTTTTGTATTCCCTTACATTTGCTGTTGTAACTTTAACTGTCTTTTATATAATAAAACATAATAATATCATGTTTTTACAGGGGGGCACACCCCCCTGCACTCCACCTTGTGAGGGGCTGCAGCCCCACATACCCTGTTAATAATATATTCCAACTTCGAAATCACACTACATTGGGGATATGGATGAATTTCCAATCCCAACTGTACCATGATCTCCGTACAGTTTGTCAGGTGTGTTCGACTACACCATACACTTGTCATTGTGCAAACAAGAATCTGATTTTTAACAGCATACATGCCGACAGCTTGTCATTCACACAATTGATAGTAAATCATATATATATCTATATATATATATATCTATATATATATATATATATATATATATATATATATATATATATATATATATATACACTCAACCTCTTAGTGAAAGACATCTGCAGAAAGCCTGACAAAGTGGGGGGATAAAGGCCAAACAATAGGGACATATTTGAAATATGGTTGTTTTAAGTTTAGAAGGTTGCTAGAGTATCACGGTTTATTTTAACATATATTTTCTGATAGATTTGAGGTCTGAAACACAAGTGATTGTTATCATTTAGTGATGTTAGTGCTCACATCATCCCAGTGATTTGTCAGGAAATCCACAACAGTTATGGGGAAGAGATGAAAAATATGAGGCACACATTTGGAAAGCCTATAGAAATCTGGACAGTGGAGAGATATGACTGCAGTCATGTAACAGAAGGGAAAATACACTGAGAGCTGCCAACCATTTCACCAAGCACCTTCTGAACTACAGACCAACACAACACTACCCCAAATCAGCTCTTGGGAATTACTCATGCATTTGCAAATATATCATGCACTACAGGGATGTCACTGCAGGAAAAAACAGACATCAGTGAGAAATTGTATACCCACAACCATTTGCACCACAGTCACAGCAACATACCAGTAAGCCAACTCAACTCTAGAGTATAACAACTGAACAAAATATCCTGATTGCCAGTCACACATTACTTCTACATATACTGCCCCAAGTTACAATGTACTTGGAATCCTGAGGTGTCACGGGACATTTTTCAGTCTGCCTCTACAAACATATACAGCTGATAGACCACCAGCAACTGTAGCAGCATGTATAGTCAGATAGAAAAGGATCTATGACACTCACATCTGTCCCTCTCCCTACTCAGCCCAACAAACATCTACACACTACACCGCTACACAATCTTGACAGTCTGTTAACAATGGCCAGACATACAGACCTCTCAAATGTACAGATTTCCACAGAATGTCCAGAGTGTGGGACTATATTTATGGCCACTGCCTCATAACATTTCTGGCCTTCTGCTAAATCACTGGGATGATATCAGGAGTGAAGTCACTAAATAATGATATACCATACCTCTGAACCTCTTACTGCAAGATATCTGGACAAAGCCTGCCATACTTATGGGACAGAGGGCTAAAAATAGGGACATATCTTAAATAATGGTGTTATAAACTGAAAAAGTTTATGGTGTTACAGTGTTTGTTGTAACATAACCTTTCTGAAGGATATAAAGTCTAAAACACAAATGGATGTCATCATTTAGTGACTTCAATCCTCACATTATCTTACTGATTTGTCAAAAATAGAAATTGCCTGAGGAACAGACCAAACATTAGAGGGAAACCTTTGGATATTCTGGGGAAATCTGGACAGTTGAGAGGTATGTCATATACATATCACTGTCAGACTTCAAATCACACAGAAAATGCATGTCCAGACAAACTGTTAATGTAGCAATCTTCTAACTGTATAAGAGCAATACTTACAACCTATCCTAATTCTGGAACTTTGTCCTCCATTTTCTTGGGCTTTCTCCATATTTCTTGTTCTAAGAGGTATTTCCACCTACCTTCTATGAAGCTGTAGCTCCCACCCCTCCCTAATTCCCTCCTCACAGGCAAGGAAAAGGGGAAAGGCCCACATGAAGGACTTAATTATAGCACTGTGATGTTATGGCATTAGCTAATAAAAAGACACCACAGCTGTTCTCGATGGAATTAGCAAGTGGGCGACACCAATTGGTGCACAGGCCATCACCTGCTCATGAGAATTACCTACAAAAGGCAAGCTGCTGCTTATGCAAAACAGGTCTGAACCTTTCTACATAAAGACAGACTGTGACTACACAAACCTAAACAGTTGCATTATTCTGAGAAAACTCTTCAGCACTATAACAGGTATGTCAATCAATTGAGCATGTAATGGAATCCAGAAGGGGATAAAATAATATGAAATAGGAAGTTAAACAATAGGTCTCAACAAGACTTGCTGGACTGATATGTTGCTGTGCAGCACCTATGGCCATTCCTGCTGGGTTTTCTGCAGTGACATAGATCACAGCTCTGGACCCTGAGTCACCCCTGCAAATGTCAGCTCACATATGACTACTACTGGAGTGTTTGTTGTCCAATACTGACTGTGACACTGCTAGGCCAGCTACCTGGGATATTGTAAATATTCATATGTTGTCTGTGAATGCTACTATGATACATATGCTTGTCTTACAAATGTAAGAGACCTGTATAGGGTATGTGCATATTAAACAACTGGCACAGAAGTGTTTGTTCTGTGTGTTATATAATGAGCCCGTACCATTCAAATGTCAAAAGTTTTGCAGATTGACCACATGTTTGCTTCATATTTGTAGTCAATGCATCATATACTTGTGTTTTGTCTGGCAAATCACTGGCAAATCAGTAAAGACTGAAATCATAATATAATAACATACATTTGAATGTCAGATGTCATATCCTTCAGAGTATTCCTGTGAATGCAAAACCTACTTTGCTAGGAACTAAGTGTGTTACAGCTAGACTTAAAAAGTGTCACTATTCTGTGGCCTTTACCCCCCCCATTGATGTGTGCCTTTTTCCAGATGTCTTGCTCTAACAGGTTGAGTGGTATGACTGAGCTGCAAGAGTGTAAACACAGTATGCCATACTGACAAAGAAGAGAAATGTATATCAAGTATTACCTGTGCACATGTATGTATTAATAGTAGAAACTGAAAGCCTCAAACATACAGACATGAGTTGCAAAACATCAAGTAAATAGGCTGTACATCTTTTACAAATGTGTTACCTTAGTTCCAGTGCATGAAACAGACATAAATGTCTACAGCTACAGGTTGTTGTATTGCCTTCAAACATAAATGATTACTAGGTTGATTATAATTACTAAGTTAAAATTGGAAAAGTGTTTAACTGTGTTATGACTTCCAGTGCTACACACACATCAGACAGATATGTACACCTGATGCAGAGAAGTATGTTATTTGCTGTATGCCTGTGAAGTGAAGGCAGGTAAAAAACACGGATGTTGATGTAATATGAGATAACACAGCATTAATGCGGATTACTACTTTCAGAACTGTCACACACAAACAGCTTTACATGTTGTATAGGAACTACGCAAATGTGACGTCATTTACATATATATGTATATATATATATATATATATATGTATATATATATGTGTAGATATATATATATATATATATATATATATATATATATATATATATATATATATTTATATATACATATATGTATGGGATCCGTACGGATAACCGAACGGCAACATTTACGAAACAGATTCGGCCGGGTATACTTGCACGAAAGTGCTTTTCACCGAAAGGCACTTTCGCATATGTATGCCTGTTGCGGAGATCACACTACAGTGAGAATAAGGGAAAATTCCCTTTTCCACACTGTAGTGCAACCTCAGAGTGAGAATATTTAAGTAGGGGGTGTGTGGGGTGTGCAGGGGGGCTTGCCCCCCTGCAAAAATGTAAAAGTAATGTTTGATTCTTTTTTTTTTAACACACTTTAAAGAGAGAGCTTTTTCAGTGAAAGCTCTTTCGTTAAAGCGTGTTTGGTGATTGTGGATTCGGACTATTGAACTTTTGTTCAATAGTTCTAGATCCATATATATATATATATATATATATATATATATATATATATATATATATATATATATATATTATATCTGTCTGATGATTGTGTGGTCTGCATTGCTCTGAGTATCTCTCATCTCTACATGTCTGCCATCTCTGCCTGTAATTAGTCTAGTCCAGATACAGATTTGCTGTATCCAGGACTGTATGCAAGCTTATGAGCCCACCAAGCCTTTCTGTGTTGGAGGGCAGCCTTCTATCTTATCAGTGGGAGGTGTAAGCACTAGGTAGCCTATGGACACAAGAGGCGTGTTTTCTGGCCCAGAAATTTAAGTTTATTGGCTGTTTGGGCAGTTTTTCCATCTCTTTCATCTTTCTGGTTTAAAAGCCCACATTTGTGCTTGTTTCCCCCCTTTCCTGTAACTAGTCTAGTCCAGATACAGTTTTACTGTATCCAGGACTGTTTTTAAGCTTCTGAGTGGTGTCAAAGTTTGCTCTTGAATTTTTCCCTTTGCTCTACTAGTTCTCTCCTCTCCTGCCCTTTTATTATCTTATTAGTCTAGCACTTTACCAGACTTCTTGTAGCAACCATTGTAGCACACAAAGAAACATCTCCAGTACTTATTATTAATGACCACCTCTCCAGGCATATCTAAAGGTCAGTTTCCTATGCTTTCTCCTATTAACCTGGTAAACTTGGGCATCCCAAGGCAATGTAGCAACTGCCTCGTGTACACTGGCAATCCTCTTCTCTTACCTCCTGACATTCAGACTTGTGAGAGATGCACTTATATAGCCAAACTGGAACCCACGCAACCTCCAGCCAAGACCAGAATAGCTGGTCAAGAGGATAAGGTCAACACTTGCGCCACACTACATGGAACACATAGCCCTCCAGAGCACACACACCAGCACTGCCTTCACATAAAAACACAAACTAGGCACCCACGTTTGTGGAGGCTCACAATAAAATTCTATCCAAATAGCAGAGACCTCCAAGGCAGAAACACAATCGAACACCACAACACAACACTAATCATGACACACATAACTCTCCCAAACAGTGTGCCACTCAACCAAAGCCCCCAAGGCAAAACAGCATTCCCAACACACTAGTCACAGGAGACTTGATAGTGAGACACACTGATGTTCCACTCACTAGGTTGAATAACGAGAAAGTAACAGTCAGCTGCCTGTCAGGCACCAGGATCCACCACATAACTCATGTACTCAGGTCCCTCAACAACAGGTACAAATATGACTCTGTCATTCTACATGTGGGTGTGAATGACCTGAGATGTACCTCCATGGACTACATGAAAAGAGACATGGAAGAGCTCTCGGATTATGTACCCTAGGTGGGTATGACCCTAGTCCTGAGAAGCATCCTACCATCACCCAGAATGATGCCAAAGTACAAGAAGAAAATGATTTATTTCAACAACTGGCTATGTTTCTGGTGTCATTTTAAGGGGATCCAGTATCTGCCTGGGATGGCATGATTGACAGACCTTGATGCTTTGCCAGAGATAACCTGCATCTGTCACCCCTGGTCTTCCAGATACTGGCCAGCGCTTTTGCCACCCCTATAGTGCCTTTTTTAGGCAGTGTTCCAAAGACCAAATTACCACCATAACAGCTAAAAGCAAATGCAATCTGAGGGTCATGCTGCTCAATGCTAGAAGTCTATATCTCAAAATGCACTCATTCAAAGCAGTCCTTAAAATGGAGAACATTGACATCTGTGCTGTAACAGAGACCTGGTTCAAGGCAGCAGAAAGCACCCCTGCATTACCAGGCTATAACTCATTCCACACCTTTCAGCTCCAGAACTTGGACGAAAGCTCCAAAGGCGGTGGTGTTTCCATATTCATAAAGGATGCACGCATCTCCAGACTGGTAGACCAACATAATGCATCTGAGATACTTCAGGTGCAGCTAACATTGGGTAAGACAGTGATTCAGGTCGTAGTCTGCTATAGATCCCCAACCATGTCCCAAGACTCACAATCCACGTTTTTAAGCACTCTGAAGAAAATTAGGGACCAACCTAACACTCTCATACTGGGTGACTTCAACTACCCCTCCATTAACTGGGAAAACTATTTATGTACCAATACACTTGCCCAATGTTTCCTGGAATTCATTAAATCCAATGCCCTGGACCAGCTTGTTCTTACCCCCACTAGATGTAGCAACATCCTTGACCTGGTCATTACTAACATGGGCACCGTTGCTCTACACTAATAGTCAACTCCTCCCTGGATAGATCCAACCACAAACTAATCACCTTGGAAATCCCCCCCCCCCCCCCCACACACACACAGAAAGGTAACCACCATGAAAAACTTCTCCAAAGCTAACTTTGGACTCCTAAAACAGAGGTGGCTAACTTCACGGCACCAATGCAAATGGATATCAGTTGCATGATCGTCGAATCATACTAATGCACTGTAAGAACACATACACAAATGCAAGGATCTCCCCATACCCAATAGAACCAAGGCGCTCTCCTCCAAAAAAAGGAAGCCAATCTAGTGGTCCTGGGACATAAACAAACTCTACAGCAGAAGGAGGAAACTGATGCGGAATAAGGTGAAGGCCCAAGACTGGAAAAACTCCCTTATCAGCCTCAACAAAAATTTGAGATCCCTCATCAAATCCTCTAAATATAGCTATGAAAACAGAATTGCAGCAGATAGGAAAAACAACCACAAGGCCTTCTATAAAGAATCTCCACGGCAATACCCAGATTTGCTCTGAGCTACTGCACAATGGTACATTCTATACTGAGCCAACAGATATTGCCAATATACTGGCCGACAGATTCAGTGCCAACTTTACCACTCTCCCTCCTCAAGGGACCAGTCACAATACCAGTAGATTGCCAGGCACCCATTATTACTGCTGCACAGGTTAAAACAGCACTGTCCAAGGCCAAGAATATAGCTTCTATGGGACCTGACAATATCCCTGCCTGTGTTCTACATGAACTACAGAGTGAACTGGCACCTCACCTCTGTACCCTATTCAATCACAGCCTCACCCTCAAGCTTTGTTCCTACTAAGTGGAGCACTGCTAAAGTCATCCCTCTCCACAAAGGAGGAGTGACTACAAACCCTGAGAACTATCACCCCATTAGCCTGATGAGTTTGATATGCAAAGCTATGGAACACATCATCATCATGGACCTAATAAACAAGGATATAGGGAATCTCCAAACTTTGGATCCCACACAGTTTGTTTTTGTGAAGGGTAGATCATGCCTGCTCAACTTGGTCAACTTTTTTGAGTCAGTCACCAGAGCTGTGGATGAAGGCAAGGTGGTTCATACAGCCTACCTTGATCTGGCCAAGGCCTTTGATACCATTCCCCACTCAGGAATCATAGAAAAACTCACTAAGCTAGGCATCAACCCCTATATCACTAGGTGGGTTGGAAAGTGGCTCACAGGTAGAACCCACAATGTGAATGTAGCTGATTCCAAGTCAGATTGCCGACCAGTCATGAGTGGAGTGCCAAAGGGTTCGGTACTGAGTGCTGTCCTGGTTGGTATCTACTTCTCTGAACTCCAGGCCAACACAAAGGGACTCTGACTGACAAAGTTCGTTGATGATTGCAAGTTCGGAGCTATTATTAACTCCCCGAGTGATGTTGACACCCTACAGAAAAGCCTCACTGAGGCCAACGACTGGTGTCAGAACTATGGCCTTAAGCTCGATGCCAAAAAATGTGTTGTCATCCCCTTTGGTAAAAACCCACTTCCCATGAATTACCACACTGATGGTAGTCCACTGAACACAGAAGGCATTATAAGAGATCTGGGAACACAGGTTGACAGCAACCTCTCTTTTGACCATGACATTGCCACTGTGGTCAGAAAGTCTTTCTTTGCTTACATCTGATTACTAAGAGTTTTGCATCTAGGAAGAAAGAGGTCATTGTCTCACTCTACTCTTCCCTCATTAGACCAATCATTGAGTACAATGCCCCATTTGGCATGTACCTCACTAAACACCTACAACTACTGGAGAGGCTGCAAAAGTACCTCACAAAGAGGAACCTAGGCCTTAAACATTTGTCCTATATGGACAGACTAAAAAAACTGCAACTATTCTCTGTCTCATATTGCCTACTTAGAGGCGATCTGTGCTTGACTTAAAAAGCCATGCCTAACCCATTTCTGTTAGAAATGCTACATCTAAATAAATCCCAATCCCTCCACACCACACGCTCCAGAGACCTCAACCTCATTACCACAATCAACAGAACATGCTGGAGGGACAGGTACATAACCCAGAGACTGCCCATTTTATGGAATAGACTTCCCATACATGTCAAGCAGAGCACCTCATTGGCCCTCTTCAAGAAAAATCTTGATGAGTGAATTGTAAATAGAAAATTCACCCCAGGGATTGCTCCAGAAGCTTTACTTGACAGAAGCACTGGGAACTAAGGTTGGGTGGCATGATGCCAGGGTAGTCCTATGGGCTAGGTTTGTAAAGGCTCCAGGGCCATTAGCCTAGTACACACCTATGAACCTATGTAATTTATATTTAAAGCTCAGTATTTAAGCTTTGATGACTTGTATTTTGTATGTTATTGTAGTATTACATTTGTTTGGTTATACGTATTCTGTTCTGCTGCACTTTTAACAATTCTTGGCTAGGGTCTGTTAACAAAGGTTACCAAAAAATTCCTTTGAAACATGTGAATAGCAGCAGTTAAGTAGTGTGCATAGCTGAGTCACAGCATTGCTCTCTTAATTACAAATATCTGTAGTTAGCTGAAGTGTTTCTGTGTTGTGCAGTGCTCTGAGTATCTATCATCTTTGCATTTAATGTTGGTTTAATGTTGATTTGAAGCTCTGCTTTGATCACATCTATTTTGTATCTTATTCCAGTATTGCATTTGTTTTGTGAAATGTTTTCTGTTCTGTTGGAGTTGTAAGGGTTCCCTCTTGTTGTGTTCCAATATTTGTTGGCATGTGACTTGGCCGCCCCTACTACAAATCTCATTTTGAACACACCTCACAATTGTATCTCAGCTTATCCTACTGAGTAGGCAGATATCATTAGGGAGCCCACCCCCCCCTTCATTTCTCAACCAGACATTATTGTGTTTCATCCCTTCCCACGTAACCTATAAACAAAAAATGTTACTGTATTTCTGTCTGTTACAACTGTATTACTTTCAGTTTGCTGTCTCTGCCTGTTCTTACAATGACTCAATTGCACTTATTCTGCTGCATTGAATACTGCTTGTCAGTAGCCTAATGTAATCCTGTTATGCTAAGGCTGTGTGTTTAAGCACATGGGCTTCAGACCAGTTGTTTTACATGAAGTAGGTTTGTGGTCTGCACTGTTGTGGGAGGTGAGGCTACATTATGCCCTTCTGAGCTACAACTTGCTAGTTAAAGGCTCATTGTGACTGCTCATTTGAACTGTGTTTTTCTAACATTGGCATGCCTTGTTTGCTGTAGCATACACACCATCCTAACCTGTGGAATATAGTTTTGTTTCTATAACTTGAACACTAATCCAGGCCATATTATTTTGGAGAGGGTTCCCCTGCACCCTAGTGGCAAGAATGTGCAGATAGAAGTTAGTGCTAGAACAAGACTCTGTTTTGAGCTTTACTATTGGTTAACTGGTTAATCCTTTAAATTTTTTTTCTCTTGCTATATTTAAGTGTGTATCTGTTCACCTGTGTTACACTGACCTAAAAAGATTTTAAATATTTTTTGCATAGTCTGGTTACAGATGTTGCTGTAGTCACATCTGTTTGTGTGATTCTTGTGTTTCCTGCTACACCATCTAGTGTTGTCCAGGGCCTGCCTGCACTTACTGGGAGTAAGTGAACTGGTTGGCACTGGTCTGCCATGGGATGTTGAGCTAAGAGCTCAGGGACAAGGGTTGATTGGTCACTTCCAGTGTTCGTATCTTACCTTCGTTGTCATGGTATTTAAACCCAGCATGTGCATGGCTTTGTGCTTTTTTGCAGTTTTAGCACTTTGAAAGGTATCTCAGTTGCATTTCTTTCCCTTACCTGCACTCCTGTGTGAGTGAGACCCTCGCCTGCAGGTACTGTCTTGATGTTTAACCATGCTCACACCTATAGGTGCTATCCTCAGATAGTACCCACTCTACTATCCCTGACTTCTCTTCCACAGATGCTGATAACCATGAATGGACAGTTTTCTGTGCTTTATCATGCTAGTCTAGTTGATATGGGCATCCTGAGACAGTGTAGCCACTGCCTTATGTACACAGACAACTGTATGCTACTACCACCTAGGAACACAATATGTGAGAGATGCAATCACATTAAGAGCCTAGAATCCTCACTGTCACAGTCACATGACAGTACATGATTGACAGACCACAATGCTTTGCAAGAAATGGCCTTCATCTGTCTCCCCTGGGCTTTAGGCTTCTGGCAAAAGACTTGCCTTCCCCATAGTGGCTTTTGAAGGCAAAGTCATGAGTAGAAAATTACCAGCATGAAAGCTTATTATAAATGAAATATAAAGGTAATGCTGGCAAATGCTACGAGTCTTAGAGTGAAATTAATGCCATTGCAAGTGTTCCTTGTCATGGAGGATGCTGACATTTGTGCAGTTACTGAAACCTGGTTTGAATCTGTGGAGAGCACATTAACCTTGCCAGGTTACTTATCCTGCCATACTTTTAGACCCCAAATGGAGGGCTGCAAAGCCAAAGGAGGTAGAGTTTTACACTTTATCATACACATATACATCTCCAGGCTGGTCAAACAGTATGACGCACAGGAGACAACCCAAGTGCAGTTAATTGTTGACAAAACATCTATTCAAATTATAGCTAGCTACAGACCTCCAAATATGACTCAAAACACACACTACACCTATCTGGACTTGAATCTGTCAAGATTCAACCCTCTATCCTGATCCTGAGTGACTTTAACTACCCAACCATAGTGTGCATGGCCTATTCTACCTGAATATGAATGCACATGTATACCTTGGCTTTGTCAGTGTCAATGTATTGGATCAGCTGGTCAAAACCCCTATGACAGGTGGAAATATCCTGTACCTGGTCCTAAACAACATGAGTAGCCACTGTTGCACTCCTACAGAGTCATCCTCCTTTGTATGATCTGACCATAAAGCCATCACTTTTGAAGTCAGCATCTCCCTTGCCACCCCTCCCCCCTGTCAGGGTCAAACAAAAAACACTTTTCCAAAACTGACTATAAATCTCCTCAGAGCAGGTATAAATAGCTTCACAGCTACTGTCACATCAGTTGGAACTAGCAGTAATGTCCAAGCCTACACCAAAATACTATATGAGCACCTACATAGCTGTATGGACTCAGCAATACCTGACAGGACAAAATCATCTCCCTCAGTGTAGACTAAACCTCTGTGGTGGGCAGCAGCAATACACAAACTCCATAATAGGTAGAAATATTTTCTGTACAGGGCCAAGAAGGAGCAGGTGCCTAATTGGAAGCAATCTCACCTTTGTCTGAACAAGCAAATAAAGTCACAGGTGAATTACCCTAAAGCTATCTTTGAGTGCAAATTGGACACATCCCACTAAGGCCAATCACAAGGCCTTCTTTACATATGTCTGCAATCTCAGAGGCAATACCCAAATCTGCTCTGTAGTGGTGGTCCATAACCTCACATACACATATGGCATAGATATAGCCAACCTGCTGCAGACAGATTAAGTGAAAACCTCACCCCCCTGTCCCCCATCAGTAAACAAGGACATGCACAACACCTGCCCCCTCCCTTCATCATCTGGGAGCAGGTTCGTAATGACCTCTCAAAGGCAGCAAACTGAAGTCTCCATGGGGCCTAATACCATCCCTGGCTGCATCCTACATAAACTCAGGCAAGAGTTCTCAGCTCCATTACACACTGTAGTCACCAAAGCCTGAGCACAAGTGTCATCCCATCTGCATGGAGGACAGCCACTGTCATCCCTCTACACAAAGGCCAACTAATCCTTAGTCCCACCAGGGGCTCCAATATCCTAGATTTGGTCATTACCAACAATGGAAATCGATGCTCCACACCTATGGTCACCCCCTCATTGGTCAGGTCTGATCATAAGCTAATCACCCTAGACATCCACATCCCACCCCCACTCCCCAGTAAGGAAACTTCCATAAAAAACTTCTCCAAAGCCAACTTCATGCTACTCAAGTCAGAAGTGACAAACTTCATGACACCCATGCAGATGGGAACTGAAAGTTCGACTGCTGAATCCTACACTAAGGCACTGTACAAGCACATCCACTAGTGCATGAATTGTGCCATCCCCAGTAGAACCAAGATATTATCCTCCAAAAAAAGGAAGCTGATCTGTTGGTCCCTTGCCATAAACAAACTTTACAACAAAAGGAAAAAACTGTTGCAGAAAAGAGGAAAATCCCAGGATGCAAAAAACTCCCTTACCAGCCTCAGTAAGAAGCTGAGATCCCTTATAAAATCCTCCAAAGCTAGTTATGAAAATAAAATTGCCAAAGATTCCAAAGACAACCACAAGGCATTCTACAGCTATGTCAAGAATCTAAATGGCAATGCTCAGATCTGCTATGAGGTACAACAGAATGGCATTAAATATACTGATTCCAATGATATTGCCAATATCCTGGCAGATCGATTCAGTGCAAACTTCACCCCTCTCTCACCCACTAAAGGGCCCACCTCAATATCAAAAGATTGCAAAATTCTGGTAGTAACAATCCACAGGTAAAAAATGAACTCTCCAAAGCTAAGAATACAGCATCCATGGGACCAGACGACATCCTAGGCTGTGTACTATATGAACTACAAAATGAACTGGCATCTCACCTATGTGTCATGTTTAATCATAGCCTCACCTCAGGCTTCATGCTCACTGAGTGGTGCACAGCTACAGTTATCCCACTCCACAAGGGGGGATCCACCTTGGATCCCGTGAACTACCGCCCCATCAGGCTGATGAGCCTGATCTGCAAGGCCATGGAACGTATTATCATGGAACTTATAAACAAAGACATTGGCAACCTTCAAACACTGGACCCCATGCAGCTTGGGTTTGTGAAGGGCAGATCTTGTTCCTGATTCTGATTGACTTCTTCGAATCAGTCTCCAGAGCCGTGGACAAGGGTAAGGTGGTCCACATAGCCTATCTGGACCTCGCCAAGGCCTTTGACACCATCTCCCACTCTGGAATCATAGATAAACTTACTAAGGTGGGCATTAAGCCCTATGTCACTCGATGGGTTGCCAACTGGCTTACTGACAAAAGCCACACTGTAAAAGTAGCTGATTCCAAATCCAGCTCCAGATAAGTGACAAGGAGAGTACCTCAGGGTTCAGTCCTGGGACCAATCTTGTTTGCCATCTACTTCTCTGAAGTACAGGCCAATACTAAGGGACTCTGGCTAACAAAGTTCGCAGATGACTGCAAACTGGGAGCCATTATTCAATCCCCAAATTATGTGGATATTCTACAAAAGGGCCTTACAGAAACAGATGCTTGGTGCCAGAGCCATGGGTTCAAGCTCAATGCCAAGAAATGTATAGTTATCTGCTTTGGGAAAAAAAAAAACATGTACCCATGTATTACCACATAGGTGGCAGCACACTAAACACCCAAAGTGTGATAATAGACTTAGGGACACAAGTGGACAGTGGTCTCACCTTTGATAACAACATCACCACAACAGTCAGGAAATCCTTCTATGTGGCACACCTGATCACTAAGGGCTTTTTATCCAGAAAAAAGTTGGTCATTGTCCGACTGTAGTCATCCCTCATTAGATCCATTATAGAATACAAAGTCCCATTTGGTATGTACATCTCAAGACATCTGCAATAACTGGAAAGGCTGCAGAAACACCTCACTAAAAGAATCACAGGTCTAAAGCAGATGCCCTATGCTGACCATCTAAAAAACTTCATCTATACTCTGTCATATATCATCTACTCAGAGACAATCTCTGCTTAACATACAAGGCCATGTCAAACCCAGAGCTGTTGGACATGCTACACCTAAAGAAATTCCAATCCCTCAGAGACACACACGCCAGTGATCTAAACCTTGTCATCACAATGAACAAAACATGCTGGAAGGATAGGTTCCTGACCCAGAGACTCCCCGGGCTCTGGAATAGACTGCCCATACATGTCAAGCAGAGTGCCTCTCTGGCCCTCTTCAAAAGGAACCTTGATGACTGGATGGGAGATAGGAAATTCACCCCGAGGGTCACGTCAGTCACCCTGACAGATAGGGGTCCAGGGAAGTAAATAGTGTGGGATGAGATAGCCAGGGAATTGTTATGGCTAGGCTTGTATAGGCCCTCGGGCCGATAGCCTAGTACCAACCTATGAACCTATGGAGCAGCCACTGACCCAGCCAATCATATGCACATCAGCCTAACTAGCCTGAACTGCAAAATCATGGAAGGCATTATCAAGGACATTATAAACAGGGACATTGGCAACCTCAAAATGTCTGAGCCCGGACAGTTTGGTATTGTCAAAGGGAGGTCAGGCCTGTAAAACCTGGTTGATTTCTTTGAAGCGGTCAGCAAACACATGGATGAGGGGAAGTTGGTACACTCTGCCTACCTTCACTTAGCCAAAACCTCTGACAATAATCCCTTGCCAGCCATGATACATAAGCCTACACAGCTAGGCATCAACCCGTATGTTACCTGATGGGTAGCTAATTGGCTTAATGATAGTACCCATTCAGTCAAAGTAGTGGAAGTCACCTCTAGTAGTAGACCCTTAAAGAGTGGTGTGCCTCAAGGATCGGTCTTGGGGTCTCTACTGTTTGAGATTTACATTTCTGAGGTTCAAGACAAAACCAATGGTCTGTGGCTGACCAGGTTTACAGATGACTGCAAGCTGGCCACTGTCTTACATTCCCCTACTGATGGGAGCATCCTCCAAGACACCCTTACCCAAATTAATGACTCATGCCAGAAGCATTGCCTCAAACTGAATGCCAGGAAATGCATCAATATTCCTGTTGTGCTAGATGTCTTCCACAGTAATTATGACAGTAATAACAATGTACTGAGCATGCAATCAGGTGTGAGGCGACTTGTGCACCAATGTTGATAGCAACCTGATAGTTTCCCACAATGTGGGCACCATTGTACAGAAGGCCATCTACATGGTCCACCTCACAAATAAGGGTATGTCATCCAGCAAGCAGGAGGCCATAACATCCCTTTTCTCCACTATCAGACCCATTACTGAGTACAGTGACTATTTTGGCATATACCTTGCCAAGCACATGCAGCAGTTGCAGAGACCACAGAGGTTCCTGACTAGGAAAATCCAGGGTCTGCAACACCTGTCCTATACAGATAGGCTGAAAGCCCTGTCCCTCTACTCAGTTTCATACAGACTGAGTATAGGGAATTTGTATCTGACATACAAGGTCATTTCCAAACCAGCCTTGATGGAGTTTCTGCATATCCATAAGACAAACCTCACACATGTAACCCTCACGCAAAGCCCTCACCTGGTCTGTGACATGAATAGTACTTGTTGGAGGGATAGATTTATGTCCAAAACAATATACTGCCTGTAAAATACACTCCCTCCCCATGTCTCGCAGAGTACCTCTATAAGCCTCTTTAAGAAGAAGCTGCACGACTGCATGGGAAACAGAAAAGATACCCCTAGGATCCCACCTGGATCCCAGCTGGACAGGGGAAACAGGTGCTGAATTTGAAGGAACATGGGCAAAAATTTGGGCTAGGCTTATGATGGCATCCCGGCCAATAGGCTAGTATCATTCTATGAACCTATGCACCTAGTACTTTACATGTTTCCTGTATGTATTGCAGACTGTCCTGCAATCTTGTCTTAAATAAATCCCTGTGAGTCTGAACTGTGTAGTTACTGCATTGGTAGAGTATTCTCTTGTTCCTTTATTAGTTAGCATCACATATCATTAAACCTTGTCATTATGTCTAGTCTGTATAGCAGTAAGTCAGCTCTTAGAGTACTTGCATATGCACTTGGTGACACTGTACAGCTCACTACAATAGCCTTGGTCTTGGTCAGACTTACTAATTTGCTTATAAGCTCATCACACAGGAGGATTTGTCACCCTTTGTTGAGGGATTTACAGTAACTGTTAAAGAGATGGATTGTGGCAGTCAGAATTACCTTAAAGTCTGGGCTGAAGGGCCCATAGGTAGCAAAGTTGTGCCAGACTTTACCAGAAGAGAGTGTGTGTGTGTGTGTGTGTGTGTGTGTGTGTGTGTGTGTGTGTGTGTGTGTGTGTGTGTGTGTGTGTGTGTGTGTGTGTGTGTGTGTGTGTGTGTGTGTGTGTGTGTGTGTGTGTATGTGTGTGTGTGTGTGGAGCATGACTTACACTCATGCAGCAGTCCCAGCAATGTGGAATGTGTGACTGCCTGGCATGCCAGAGTGAAGTAACTCTTGAGGGGTATGTATGACACCAGTTATAGGGTTGGCCTCATAGCCTATAGGTGTACAGTAGAAGTATGATGGGCTGCTATGGTTTGGTAGGGAACTTCTGTGATGTCACCAGCTGCTGCATGTGCTGTCTGATGTGAATGATGAATGGAGGATTATGTACGTTAATAGTCCTCATTGCAGGGAACATGAAATATCAGGATCAGGAGTGCAATGCATGCTGCAATGCCAGTATGGTGAGACTACCCACACACATACTGTGCTGACAGATGGCAGGAGTGTGATGTGGGCATTAATGGTGGATAGTGCTAGCAAATGTGTATGTGTATGATCTGTACATAATGGTGCCCAATGTATGAGGTCCTGTGATGTGTTTCCCTGTTCATGTCCTTCAGGTACAATGCCGCAACAGCAATTGCCACCCTTTTCGGAAGCTGACACTGCAGCAATAGTAGATGCCTTAAGACTGCACCACACAGTGCTGTTCAGCAGGAGCAGACAGCAGCATCGGGAATGCACAGCCCTGTGGAACGACCTACTGGAAAACATCAACAATCTAGGTCATCATGGGCATACCTATGAGCAGATCAGGCACACGGCAACTGACCTTATTCACCATGCCCAGCAGAGGGCTGCAGCTGTGGCCAGGGACCGTACAGCCACAGGTAGGGGTCCTGCTATGCCGGCCCCACTGACACCAACAGAGGAATTCTTTGCCAGCCTTAGGGCAGTCACCGCACCCCAGGAAGCCATCCACACCCCTGTTGTGGAGGTGGGTGGTACCCAGGCAACAGGCGAGTATCGTCCAGGTAAGGCCCCAGTGGCTATCACTTTTATACTGTATCATTCATACTGGAATCCTTGGAGTATCTAGAAGCATATGTCAGGTCAAACTGTATTTGTGGTTGGGGTTTTGTAATGCATACAAGTGTACATCTGTAGTGAATGACAGCAAATTGTGTAGTATCAGAGCTTGTATTGTACATGTTCAAAAAGTCATCATTTCCTGTACAAATGCAACATGTGAGCATGCTGACAATACCACTCCCCCAACACTACATAAGTCCCTCTGGTCTGGCTGGGGAACAGCAGCATGAAGCCAGTGAGTATAGAAATGTCTTGTTGTAGCTCACCAATACCCTAGGCATGTTAAGGGCATGCATTTTTCATGCACACAACTGTTACTCTTAGCCTTATTGCAATATGTGCATGTTCTCTTGTGGTGGGGTTAACTGCAGTGCATCTCTGTGGTCAGCACAGGAGCCTATTCACAGGAGCTGTAACATATTGGCAAGTATGTTTCTGTAGGTGTTGCCACTGTGCTATACAGGGATACATCCATATTGTGTACACGGGTGCAGTGTGTGTTAGGTGCACATCCATTGCATACTACCACTGCTCATGTATCTCAGAGGGGTATATTAGTAGCAGCATTAAATGAACATACCTGCATTGGTGTTGTTGAGGGCCTGTCCAGAGTGTGTATGTTGTGGTCTGATTGTGTGTCATGCATGTCATCATTCAGAGACTGTGTTGTCTGTATAATGCCTTTGTTTCATCTCACCTGTATGTGTCTGTGTGCGTGTGCATGTGTGCTTGTGTGCGTGCATGTGTGTGTGTGTGTGTGTGTGTGTGTGTGTGTGTGTGTGTGTCTGTGTGTGTGTGTGTGTGTGTGTGTGCGCGCATGAGCGTCAGCAAACATTATACTGCAGGGTATTAATTTACATATGTTGTCTTCCCCTCACAGGTGAACATGGGGGTTGGTGTCTCATCCCCCTCACAACCTGACGTCAGTGTCTTAGCAGACTCTGATGATGATGGTGGTCATAGTGAGACACAGGTGGGGTTGCCAGGGGCTGAATCTGTGCCATTGGTTGGTATCCCACTTTCACCCACAATGTCCCTGCACACAGTCAGTATGTCCACACATACCCAGTCCCCAGCAGACACAGATAATGGACAGTTGGAGGGTGGTGGCATGGAACAGGCTAGTGTGGTGACTATGGCAAGTGTGGATATATACACTAGCCATAGCCAGAGAGCAGGTGAGGTCCCACACAGGCAGCTGGATAGGGGTGCTCGAAGGAGGACTGCTGCCCATCGAGCCCCTGCCACAAGTGTCACAGCAGGTGTCACTAGATGCATGTTTTGGTCCATCATGGAGGCACAGGCATGTACTGACTGCAACACCAAACAGATGCTCAGGGTAATGAATACAGCACTTCCTGCCATGTATGATGACTTCCATGGCATTGATGATGCCGTACATCATTTTGCTGATGACGTGGATAGATGGTGGGGTGAGACATTGTCATTGCTCAACAGTTCAATGTCTGTGCTTGAGCATGTGGTGGAAGTAAGGCATTGGCCATGTGGACACAGCTCAGCAACAAGATCAGGGGCACATGGTCCTAGCTGGTTCAGTCAGGGACATGGATCCAGCAGACAGCGGTCACCACTGGAGAGTAGTACTGCATCTGGCCTTGAGTCTGGTGGTGTCAATGAGACTCCTGCAGAACCAGTTCCTGTATCCCTGGCAGGAGATGGTGAACTGTACATCCTGCCATGTACAGTCCATGGCTGAACAACATACCCCTGTGTAGGGCAACCACATGGCTTGATTGTGTGCATACAAACACAGTCACATCTCTATCACAGGCAGGTTACAACCAGACATACACAGCTCCTCTGCATGGCCCAGTTGAACACCACCCCTCTAGACACACACACACACACACACACACACACACACACACACACACACACACACACACACACACACACACACATACACAGTGTCAATCATATGGCCCAGCCTAGGCCTCTGGCAAACCCACACCACACCCTGTGCATATGATTATACCTGTGCCACATCCCTGTTATCCATACCATTGATGCAGGGGCATGATAATATGAGTCTGATGCACAGAGTGAATATAGTACAGTGTTGTAATGTAATGCTGTATAAGGTTCTGTCTGCTGGCAATAGTTACGGGTACACATTGAAGTGTATGTACCTTTTTAGCCATGATGCATTATTGCTGTTAGCACTGCTGACTGACTTTGGTCTCACATACTGTATTCTGTTTGTGTTCCATGTGTCTGTGTGTTTGCAGGCTGTAGGCCTGCTGACATTAGCAACAATGAGTATGGTGGAGTGGAAACACAGGGACCTTTTCATAGCCAAGGTACAGCTGCATGTGTACATGTTTACCAGGTGTGTATGCATGAAACAGTGTGTGAAGGACACCTTGGTTTTCTGTAGTACCACAGGCTCATTCATAAAGAGCTGGTTACTTGAGAACTGGCACTAGGTCCCTCATAAGCTTAGCCATTACTTTAACTGCAACAAATTCACCTATCAGCACTTGTTACCTTGCCATTTCTTTCCCATTCACTCAACCTTGATGCAGTTGATGAGTGTATGCATGGTACTGTGTTTGGGGTATGTTTTCCTGACACAGGTCAGCTTGTATTAGTCTAACTTGACAGTCACCAGCATATTTGTCTGCTATCTCATATGAAAGTCTGGTTTCTTGTGCTGGTAGTGCACACAGATTCATAGTCCTCTACATGGGGCAGCTGTTGAAGAATAAGCAAAGCCACTACCTGCGCAGTCTTACAAACAATAGTGCTAGATACATAACACAAACATCACAGAGGTAATGTAGTATTGCAGTGTCTGCCACTACTATTCAAGTGGATGACAATTGCAGGGGTTGTTAGGATTGCTAATGGTGGGTTCAGAGGCCCTTAACATGTTAGAGCCATCTGGCACACACACACACACACACACACACACACACACACACACACACACACACACACACACACACACACACACACACACACACTGCTGCATGAGGACATGCATTGAAACACACATGAACATAGAGTTGACACTTCTCAGATTAGATGACCTTCCTATTTATGTACAATACACAGTGATACAACCATTGCATGCACCACAATGTCTTTCTGTTAGAAACTGTGTAACTCTGCTTGTAAGGTGGATAACATATGTATGGGCTGAAACTAGGTTGCCAATGAGGGAGTTCACAGGGTGGAAGAGGCACAAAAAATGGTAAAGCCATCACACACACACACACACACACACACACACAGTAAAGACAGCCACAGGGGAATGTGCATACAGAAATCCAAACACAGTTGCCAATAGACAGATTAGTGACCCTACGTATCCACTGGTATGACCTTCCTATTTATGTACAATACACAGTGATACAACCATTGCATGCACCAGAATGTCTTTCTGTTAGAAACTGTGTAACTATGCTTGTAAGGTGGATAACATCTGTATGGGCTGAAACTAGGTTGCCAATGAGGGAGTTCACAGGGTGGAAGAGGCACAAAAAATGGTAAAGCCATCACACACACACACACACACACACACACACACACACACACACACACACACAGTAAAGACAGCCACAGTTGAATGTGCATACAGAAATCCAAACACAGTTGCCAGTAGACAGATTAGTGACCCTACGTATCCACTGGTATGTACTATAGTGCTACGTACACATTACATGCTCCACATAGGTTATATGTCTGGGACATAACCCACTACCTCTGACAACACATAATCCTGTGAATTCCTTCATGGATAGTGGAATAAAACACTAGAAATAGTGACTGGTCTCATCTATTGCTCCTACAAACCTGGACAAGTCATAGAGTAACAGATTTTGTATCAACACGATGTTTCAGTCAGGTACGATGACTAATGCTGGCATGTCTGTTACTACAGTAACTGTGACATATTTAGCAACAATGTCACATAAATGCCCATTGTTAGGGGACACAGACCACATATAGGTTGCAAACATCTGGATATTCCATATACATCTGTAATGATGACTGATATGGGCTGTATAGTTTAACAAGGCGCCAGTGAGGCAGATGCCATTGACAGGCTCTTTAAAGTAATGCCATGGGGAGGGGGTCAACAGGCCTTAAAATGGTATAACCTACATGCACAGGGGATATGCTTCAAGCACACTACTATAGTTGTCAGTATTGAGATTAGAACCCCTACATATCTAATTATTTGTACTATAGTATTACACAGTTTTTGCACACACCACAGAGCTAGAGAGCTGAAGAGTGTATACAGGTACTTCTAAGGTGAATGACATCAGCAGGCCTTGTAAAGCAGGGCAATCAATAGTGTACTGAGTGGTATAGCCCTCAAAATGGTATAACCCACAACCCCAGAGGATATGATTCTCACCTGAACACACAGGAAATGATTTTCATGTACACACACATTATCACAGTAGCCAGTATCGAGTTTAGAACCCCTACTTATCTAGTTATGTGTACTACAGTGTTGCACAGTTATCACATGTGCCACAGAGCTTATAGGATTTAACAGTGCCCCAAGGTACTTCTAAGGTGAATTACATCAACAGCCCTTGTAATGTATGGCGATAGGAAATGTAATGGGTGGGAAGGGCATCAAAATACTTTACCCTACAAACATACACACTTACAAACACCTTTACACACATACGCACACACGCACACACGCTCACACACATGTGCACATGCGCACATGCACACACACACACACACACACACACACACACACACACACACACACACACACACACACACACACACACACACACACACATTTGCCAGAGCTGAGAGTAAAACACCTGCCTGTCTAGTTATTTGTACTATACTGTTCCGTAGTTATTGCATGTGCCGCAGAGCTTATAGGGCTGAGGTTTATCCAAAGGTACTTCTAAGGTGAATATCATCAGCAGCCCTTGTAAAGTAGGGCACTGGCAAGTGTTGTGGGTGGGAATGGCCTAAAACTGTTTCACCTACAAATAAAATAAACACACACACACACACACACACACACACACACACACACACACACACACACACACACACACACACACACACACACACACACACACACACACACACACACACACACACACACACACACTTACATTTGCCAGAGAGTGTGATCAGAGCCCCTCCTTATCTAGGTATTTGTACTATAGTGTTACACAGTTATCACATGCTCCACAGAGCTTATAGGGAAGATAATTGTCCACAGGTACTTCTAAGGTGAATGACATCAGCAGATCTTGTAAAGTAGGGCAACGGGAAGTCTACTGATTGGGAAAGGCCTCTTAATACTTAAACCTACAGACACACACACATACACACACACACACACACACACACACACACACACACACACACACACACACACACACACACACACACACACACAAAGGCAGGTGATGTGATATTACAACCCCCATCTCAGTACTATTACACAATGGAGCTCAACTTCATGCTGGCATGGGCGACTGGTTAACAGCAGGACATCACTCTATGCCATTCAGGGTATCCCTGTGTATGACTCACTCTCTGTGTGTCCCCCTGTGTGTGTCTCTCTCTCACTATCTGCTCTCTCTTCATCAAGTCTATGTGTGTGTATGCTTGACATATAGTTATCTGTTGCCCATATATATGTCTGTGTATCACATTCAACAGATGCAGATATATCACATATTGTCCACCTACAGTTGCCAGTTAAGGTGTACCTAGAGAAAGTTAAGGTGTACATAGCTTTGTGTATGCAAAATCATATATGCACAATACAGTTATAGTCTGATGTGGTTTAACATGAGCTGTAATTCTCTAAATGTAGCAGCATGCCCAGTATGACCTCCTATAGTAAGAGTGGAACTCAATTCCAGAGATATTGTACTCTGGTCCAGAGTTTTGTGTGCTACAGCTACACCTCTCAAACTGTTAGTGCAAGATATCTGGAGATAACTTGCCAAAACGGTGGGACAATGGCCCAAACTTAGGGAAATACTGTAGTTATTGTGCTTATTAATGTTGGAAGTTGCTAGATTTACAGGGTTTGTTAGCAGACATTTATGACGTCTGACACTGAAATGTGTTGTGTCATAACCTCCTGACAGAAATTCTCAGATCATCACTGTGATTTACCAGAGAAATACAAGATGTATGATGCACAGACCAATATTATGAGCCAAGCTATAGACATTCTTGCCCAATCCGGCCAGTTGAGAGGTGTGGCTACAGTCAATTGACTGATGAAGCTGTGTAAACAGTCCAGCACCTTGATGATATACTGGATGGAGATCTCTTGCTTGTGTGGCATTCGTCTTAACTGAAAAGTCATAGCCTGGTGTGGCTGCATACCCTCAACTGTACAGTTTTTTGCAGATTGTCCAGATGTTTGTCTAATTTTTTGTCCATTTTTCATAAACTTATGGTTTTCTGGCAAGTTAGTGGCAAATAATTAAAGATTGAAGTTAGAAAATAATGACAGACATTTGTGTTTCAAATTTCATAACCTGTAGACAATTCATGCCAACAGGGGTGTAGCCAGGATTTTCAAATTTGTACTCAGAACTCCAAATTGCTGCCCCCACTAAGCCACACCCTCATCATCATAATGTTGCTACCTCCCTTATTTACATGTCCAAGTCATACCCCTATCACAATGCTGCCCACTCTCACCAAATGTCTACCAGGATGCAAATCTTTTACATGAAACACCAAAACAATAGCAGGCATGTTAGTTCAAACATGCATTTGACCCAGATGGGAAAGCACATAAAGTATTTCCCCATTTATATTATATGATAAACTTTACCCCAGCTGTGCTGTATCCAGATGGCTACTCATGAGTGCCTTTTAATAAATTGTGACACTGTCCCCTACATATAAGCTGGAGGGCATTATCTGTATTTGTCAGAAACACCATAACCTCATGTGAAATTATCCATGACCTTAATTTGGAACTCCTGGAGATCTAAACCACCATTAAAATAATCAGTTGCTACTCTGTTGCTAGCCACAGATCCCCACCAATGCCTCCCAGTGATCAAGAAATGTACCTTAGCACCACTGAGTGTTTAAATATCAAATGGTTTACTATTATATATGCAACCACCACTTTATCGTCAGACAATTGTATGAACCGCGTAAGGTCAAACAAATTACCATACCACACAGAATGTCGATGATCCCTTTCTTGAACTGATGTTTAAATCATAGGATGTTTTTTGTGCATTGGAGCATACCATCGGATGTCAAAACTGGCCATGTAATGTTGAATTCGTACATTACTGTACGGATTTGACAATTTGGCTACCTGTCAACTCAATTTTCGCTTATTAGTGTCAACATTACTGCGTTGTCACACATGTGCATGTCGACATTATGATAGTAAACCAAATCAAAGATCTTCTTGCTAGGGAGTACAATCATCTAAACATTGAGTGGCACACCTACACATCTAAAAAATGGATATGCTTGGCATTCCCTAGACTTTTTAACATTAGCACAAATTGTAAAAACTACTCATGAAAATCTCATCTACCCTTGACTTGGCCATTACCAAACTAGCTCCCACCTTTACCCCACTTTGCATCTTTTCATCCCTAGTGAAATCTACCTATAAGTCACCTTCTCTGTCAGGTGTAGTGGTACCACCCCATCACCAAACCACCTTTAGAGACTTCTCCACGGTAAATCTACTTCAACTTGTACAAAACCTAGACATAAATTCCCAATAATTCCTCAAAATGGTCACAACTAAGAGGGCTGCCACATTCACTTCCAATTTGTAGCAAAACTCCAACAGCTGTGTAGAAAATTCAGCACTCATCCACCCTAAATACAATTATAAATTCAGGAAGAAACCTCTTTGGTGGAGCTACCTTATTAATAAGCTATACAACAAAATAAGGAACATAATGGCAAATTCATCATCATCATTCTCTTTTGGCTTTTCCCATTAGGGGTCGCCACAACGGATCATCTCTTTCCATTTCTTCCTATCCTCTGCATCTTGCTCTGTCACACCAACTGCCTGCATGTCCTCTCTCACCACGTCCATAAACCTTATCTTAGGCCTTCCTCTATTCCTCTTACCTGGCAGCTCCATCCTTAGCATCTTTTTCCCAATATACCCATCATCCCTCCTCAGCACATGTCCAAACCAACACAATCGCGTCTCTCTTGCTTTGGCTCCAAACTGTCCAACATGAGCTGACCCTCTAATATACTGATTTCTAATCCTATCCATCCTAGTCACACCGAGTGCAAATCTTAACATTTTTAACTCTGCCACATCCAGCTCTGACTCCTGCCTTTTTGTCAATGCACTGTCTCCAACCCATATAACATAGCTGGTCTCACTACCCTCTTGTAGACCTTCCCTTTCACTCTTACTGGTACCCGTCTGTCACAAATCACTCCTGACACTCTTCTCCACTCATTCCACCCTGCCTGTACTCTCTTCTTCACCTCTCTTCCACATTCACCATTACTCTGAACTGTTGATCCCAAGTACTTAAACACGCCCACCTTTACCAACTCTACTCCCTGCATCCTCACCATTCCTCTACCCTCCCTCTCATTTACACACATATATTCTGTCTTAGCCCTGCTGACCTTCATTCCTCTGCTCTCTAGAGCATATCTCCACCTCTCCAGAGTCTCCTCAACCTGATTCCTACTCTCACTACAGATCACAATGTCATTTGCAAACATCATAGTCCACGGGGCCTCCTGTCTGATCTCATCTGTCAACCTGACCATCACCACTGCAAATAAGAAAGGACTCAGAGCTGATCCTTGATGTAATCCCACCTCCACCTTAAACGTATCTGTCACTCCCACTGCAGTCCTCACCACTGTCACACTACCCTCGTACATATCCTGTACCACTCTTACGTACTTCTCTGCCACTCCCGACTTACTCATACAATACCACAACTCCTCTCCAGACACCCTGTCATATGCTTTCTCCAAGTCTACAAAGACACAATGCAACTCCTTCTGACCTTCTCTGTATTTCTCCAACAACACTCTCAGAGCAAACATTGCATCTGTAGTGCTTTTTCCTGACATGAAACCATACTGCTGATCACTAATCATCACCTCCCTTCTTAACCTTGCTTCCACTACTCTTTCCCATAACTTCAAGCTGTGACTAATCAGTTTTATCCCTCTGTAGTTAGTGCAGCTCTGCACATCACCCTTATTCTTAAAGATAGGTACCAAAACACTTTTTCTCCACTCCTCAGGCATCCTCTGACTTTCCAAAATTTCATTAAACAATCTAGTCAGAAATTCCAATGCCATTTCTCCTAAGCACTTCCATGCTTCCATTGGTATATCATCTGGGCCAACAGCCTTTCCATTCTTCAGCTGCCCTTACTTCCACCTTGCTAATCTGTTTCACTTCCTAAATTATAAAAGCAAAAATCTCCCTCCCTTACCTTGAGACCACAATAAAACATGCCATAAAGGAACTTCAGAGCACAACAAGAAAATGAAAAGCAGAGTCTGAGCTTAAGGTTGCTCTACATACCAAAGGAAATTGGAAATATTTCTTCACTTGTGTCAGGAAAGCAAGGAATAATATCCAACATTGTACCAGACTCATGTATAATATTACATATTCTGATTTCAAGGATATAGCCAATATAATAGGAGACAAATTTAGTGATAACTTCCCACACCACTCCACAAAGTTATCCATGAAGAGTATTGCAAAACAAAATAAATATCTTCACATCTGAACATACGCAAAGGTTTTATTTATGCAAAATGTCTTAATATATTAAAATGCTAACAGATACCCAAATTAGACATATGTTATCATTCTAATTGTATGGTCAAAGAGACAACATGGGCAGACAAAAAAAAATCAAACCTCAAAAAGCACAACAGAGGTTTGCTATTTTACAGGGTCAATTATAACTTCTCCATTGGCAGTACAGTGTCAGGAATCAGGATGTATGTTAAATACGTTTTTTGCACATAAAACCACTACCAGCAACTGTCACCCAGAAATGATTTCCAAGCTAAGTCCCTTGCTAATAGAGGCTGGCTAACTTTAGCACAGTGGTATTAAGCTAACTGCTCTTCCCACAGATTGCTGTCTATACGCAAACTGCAAGACTGCATTTATTCCACTGCAGAATCAAAAGGGAATATACTCAAAATAGCTTGTATGACAGCAGTCACAAAAAAGAGAGTGAGAGAAAAAGAGAGACAGAGAAGGTTAGAACATTAATCTGTAATAAATGGAAGTTCTGAACAACATCCTGACATTTGAGAAGACACAAAGATAAAGAAATCACAAAATCTAATTATAGCAGAAGCAGGTAGCAAAATCCTTCTGTGTACACATATTACAGAAAAAAGTTAAAATTCTAATATATAACAACTGTACATACCTTCTGCATTTAGGAATTATTCTTCGCTCAACAATCAACTTCCCTCTCACAGCCCAACCTTTCTCCATCACCCTATTCATGTTAGCACAATTCAAATCAGGGCTGAACAGTTGTGCAGTACATAGTGCCCCACTCTTAATCTGTCATTTCAATGGCCACAAGTTAATTTTTTCATTTGAGGTTTATAAAACTTTCATCTAGTTATACTGTGAAATTCCTATCCCATATAGTCTAACTTTCCATAATATACCTTCTCATCCTATCTTATGTCACATGCTCCAAACACTAATGGCAAACTTGTCACAATCTAAAGCTCCAAAGTGTATGAGAAGGCAACAAAAATTAGACGGCAGCCACTGAGCAAGTTAGTCAATGCTGCAGCTGGTCCAGAATCTTAAAATAATGATTTGGTGAAGAAAGAAGCACTTTTAAGCCATTTAAACCCAGCACACAGTCTGAATGTGGCACAGATACAAAAACACATGATTCAGCCAATAGAAGCAGCATACCTCTCAACTTCTTCGCTAAAGAATTCTGGGCAAAGTCAAAAGTAATGGGGGAAAACTTGGGACATTATTTTGAAATATTATTGTACTTCACTTAAAAAAGATGTTAAGATGACAAGTTTAACATAAACATTTTCTGAACAATAAGTATGAGATTATAATGTAAAACAATACTGGTTTACTGTAATCCCTAATTATTTACAGGAAAATTAAAAAAAAAAATTAAGATAGGGTAGGACAAAAATGTGAGGTAAAATCAGGTACTTTTTAAAAATATGAATAGCAGATATGGAGAAGGAATGGACCATTAGTTATCCAAAATAATAATGACAAAAATCTGAGCAGCGATAGTGAATTCACCAATTTACAACAGCAGAGAATAGAATTCTGATTTTTTTAAAGATGCTGGTTTAGAAAACATACTTACTAGTTTTCATGCCTGTACTCTTCTGAACTTTAGCAAGGACACCCCCTTCACTTCTGCAAAGTTTACACAAATTACAGTATCAAGACTGCATCAAGGATTAAAAGAAAACCCCAAAAGAAAATCAGGAAGTCGCTTTCATGTTTTGTGGCTTTGCCACCTTCCAGGGAACATTTACACCTTTTAATCGGGCAATTAACACCTTCCATACAAAATCGGGCTGAAACAATAATAAAATGAAAATACTTGATGAGTTGTAAATTGCAGTGCAGTCTCAAGTCATGATGTTTTCATCCACTACACAACAGTTTTTTTCTTTCCTTGATACAGCTAAGGTGGTTCCTCCTGGGTCCTAGTGCTGCTCTGTTGCTACCCCATTCACATTATTTGTACTGTAATGTGTATAGTGCGTATGCTTCCCGATGTCCTTGCATGCCAATACAAAACATGTTATTCTATCAGCTTTCTAAGTTTGTAAGAGCAATATTTAAAACACATGCCTATTATTGGGCCTTTGTCCCACTTTTATTTTTGACCTTGTCCAGATGTCTTGCTGTAAGAGGTTGAGAGGTATGGGTGTGAGTACAGAGTGCATTCTACTGAGCAGAGATGTCCGTTATATGTGTGGTATATTCCACATAGCACTGTGATTTCCAGATATGTCAGTGGCAGAGCAGTACTGAGTAATGTGGTGAACCACTGACAGACAGTTGTATATAGGTTGATAGGTTGATATGAGGTTACCAGGCAATTGATTCTGAATCCCTTATAACCATCACAGACAAGAGTGTAGCCCATGTTAAGACATGTCAGCACCCAGAGCCCCCATCCAGCAGGGACACAGGTGAAATCACAGGACTGTATTTTCTGTTTCCCATCCACTTATAGAGGAAGCGCTTCACAAGGGGTACTGAGGCACTTGGTTTGATGTGGACAGGGAGTGTATTCCACAGATGGGGGAGTGAGTGGGATGTGTATCTATCACACCAACAAGCCATATTCATATCACAGACCAGGTTGATGCTGCTAGTAGAGGTTGATCGAGTAAGCCTTGACTTCCAGATGTGCATCAGTCCCATCAAGGCAGGGTCTTGATTGCTTTGTATGCCAGACAGGGGTAACCTCTGTAGAGTTGCAGAGTCTGTATGGAACTGAGTAGAGGGACAGTGATGCTAGCCTCTCTGTGTAGAGTAGGTTTGTGGTCCTGCATTCTCCCTGTAAGGAACATCTGTGGTCTGTCCAGCTTCTGCATGTGCTTTGTGTGGTACATGCTGAAGGGGGCATTCAACTAAATAATTGGCCTCATAAGGTTAGCATACATGGATCTTATGACCGCTTTGTCCCTGGATGGGATACCCTTACATTTGAGTTGTCCCATCAATGAAACTTTCTGTACAATGGGAGCGACATGGTGCTCAGACTTCAGGTTGCTATCAACCTGGGTGGCCAAATGCCTCACTACTGATTGTAAGTGTAGTACATTGCTGTCAATGTGATACTATGTGGAGACGTCAGTCTCCCCGAAGGGATGATGATGCATCTGCAGGCATTCAGCTTGAGGCCATGTTTCTGGCATCAGTCATTTGTTTTGGTGAGATCCTCTTGTAGGATGTCCACATTACTTTGGGTATTGATGACTGTTCCAACTTGCAGTCATTTGCCAACTTGGTCAGCCATAGGCCAGTGCTTTTGGCCTGCACCTCAGGGAAGTATATCCCATATCATAGAGACCCCCCAGATGCATCCCTGGGGTATGCCACTCATTATGGGTGTACTGCTTGAGTTGGCTACCCATATTATGATTATGTGGGTTTTATCAATGACCCAGTTTGCTACCCATCTGGTATCATATGGATTGCTGCATAATTGACAGAATTCATGTACTATGGCCAAATGGAGAATACTGTGTAAGGCTTTGGTCATGTCAAGGTGGCCAAAGTGCACCATCTTTCCCTCATCCATGCCTTTGTTGGCTGTCTCAGGGAAGTCATCCAGAGTTCACTGACATACTTCCCCTGAGAATGGCAGACTATGTTGGGTAATGTATTTGGATTTTGCCAATGTCCCTGTTAATGAGATCCAGGATAATCCATTGCATGGCCATGCAGATCAGGCTAGTTAGGCTGATGGGTCTTTCATTTTCTGGAGTGGTGAACACTCCACCTTGGTGTAAAAGGATGACAGTGGCTGTCTGCCACTCGGCTGTGACAAAGACAGTACTCAGGCTTTGGGTGTGTCGGGTGTGTAATGATGCTGTCACTTCATGCCTGGGTTCATGTAGGTTGCAACCTGGGATGTATTTAGGTCCCATGGAGTTTGTGTTCTTGACTTTGAGAGGGCAGTGATGCCCTGTTCCCTAGTGATAAGGGTTGGGTGTTGAGGTAATGGGGATGCCCTGCTTTCCTGATAGGGGGGCAGAGGGGAGACATTTCCACTGAATCTGTCAGCCAGTGGATTGGCTATATCTACAGCAATTGTGTATGTGGTGTCATTGACCACCAGTTCTGCACAGATCTGGGAGCTTTTTTTGGGAATGCAGACATATGTGAGGAAGGCCTTATGATTGCCTTTCTCAGATGTGAGCAATTTGGACTCGGAGTTGCCTTTAGTGGATTTCACTGGTGCTCTTATTTGTTTATTCAGGCTAAGGGGTGACTACATCCAGTTGTGCACCTGCTCCTTCTTGGTCTTGGACAGCAATGTTATCCTTTTGTTATATAGTTCCTTTATTGCAGATGTTTGTGGGCAGGTTTACTCTCCCTGCGCAGACGGTGATGTTGTCATGTCAGGTATTCCTAATTCCATGTATCTCTCTCTCTCTCTCTCTCGCTCCATATATATATATATATATATATATATATATATATATATATATATATATATATGCTGGCATAGTAGTTTTGTGTACATTTGGAAGTTGGTGGCTGTTCTTCTAGTGGGGGTAGGGAGCTGTTCAGCTGCTTATACCATCCCTCTGGTGGTTGTGATCAGCTTGGGGGACATTTTCCTTTTACCAAGGCTAGAGGGGGGTTCAGGAGAGATGGTGATATGACATGTGACCAATTTTCTGTCGGATCTTGCCAGAGCAGATGATACCGTAGGGGTGCTGCAGTGGTTGATCATGTTGGTTACTGCCAAGTCTGAAATAGGTATCACATTCTGTGGGTGTCTCAAGTGGCTGTCCTAAGGATGTAGCATTGATAATATGGGGTATCTCTGTGCATTTCTATTCTGGCATGGTTGGATTTCCAATCAATGGTTGGGTAATATAAGTCAGCCAGGATCAAGGTGATGGGTGGAATCTTGATAGACTTGTAGAGGAGCAGATATGTAGTGTGGGTGTCCTGAGTCAGATATGTTGGCCTGTAGTTACATATAATTTGCATAGGGGTCTTGTCAACAGTTTACGACACTTGGAGCATCTCATGTGTGTCAGATTGTTTGACCAGCCTGGAGGTGTGTGTCTGTCTTATATATATTTATACTCCACCTCCTTTGGCTTTGCTGCCCAAATTTTGGGGTCTGGCTGTGTGATAGGATGAATGATCATATAACGATGAGTTCCTCTCCATGGCTGTGGGCCAGGTTTCTGTGAGTGCACAAATGTCACCATCTTCCAGGGTTATGACTGCTTGCAATGAGTGCTTTTTCCTGTTTAGACTATTGCATTTAGCAGCATGGCCTTTAATTTGTGCTTTGTTGAGTGTTTTATGTTGGTAGTATGGACCCCATGACTTTCCCTACAAAGGAGGTAAGGGCCTTTGCCAGAGGCCTGAAGGCCAAGTGAGATAGATGCAGGCCATCTCTAGCAAAGCAGCGTGATCTGTCGATCATATGTTCTCAGGCTGCCAGGCAGTGGATCCCTCTGGGATGACACCAGTAAGTGAGCCAAGTGTTACTGACAATCATTTTCTCTTTGTATTGAGCCATCATTCTGGGTGATGGCAGAATACTGCTTAAGGCTAGGGACATACCTGCATGGGACACATATTCAGCAAGCTGAACCATGTCTGTCTTCCTATAGTCCAGGGAGGTACACCTGACATTGTTCATGCCAACATGGACCAGGCCAGAGTGATAAATGTACCTGTTGTGGGGTGACTTGAGTGCATATGTGATATGGCAGATTATGGCACCTGACAAATAAGTAACTGTAACTTTCTCCTTATCCTGCATGGTGAGAGGCACATCTGTGTGTCTCACAGTGGAGTCTTCTATGAGTAATATGTTGGGCGTATGGTAAGGCCTTATTGTTTGCAAGACCCTGGTGTGTGGAATATGCATGGTCTGTGGTGTGTAGGTTTGTGGAATTCTCATGTGCTTTTGCCTCTAAGGTGTTCTTTGTTTGGGTTTTTCTTTTGTTGCGGGCCTCCACTTATGTGGGTGTGTGTTGTGTATTTGCAGGTGACATTTACTGACTCCATACATTACAGGGCACCTATGTTACTGCACAATTTGCTCTGGTGTGCACATTCTCCATTTGTCTGGCCAGTGGTTCCCCTTCCCCTTATGTGTGTCTCTTTAGTCCAGTCACAGGTTTTGCCCACAGTGGCTGCTGTTATTTATTTGTAATTCTGGAGTGAATGGGGTAAATGCCATAACATCACACACAAGGTTATGGACTTCACACCTCTGAGTGTACCTATTTAGCAGGTTGTCCATCATTGCACCACTGAATCTGCTGTGGTCCTCTGACAGTTTGTGTTACTATGTTATTATGAGGCTACACATTGGCCTAGCTGTCAAACCAACACAGACTGACATCTGGGCACACCCATATATGACAGTCAGACAAAGGCCCACACATGGGGACAGGGTGTTAATACTGTTCTGCCAAACATAGATAGTTGAGAGACCAGTTTGGTATTTTCTTGTTTTCTCTTATGGGTATGATGTCTGCTTCTCCACTGCCTGCCACTGATGTTTTGACATGACCCTTTCTTGTTTTGCAGATAGTTGGCAGGCAAATGCAATGTTAGGACATGCAGAACAGATATACAAGGCATACTTGTGCTCCTGCTCTGACAACCTGTCATTCCAGGGGTATGGATGTTGGCCAGTGACATGTCAGTGCTAAGACAGTAAGGGATCAGCCTTTCATAACCTGGCAATACACTGACCTTCAGGTACCTGCTGTCCTACTAGGCACCATGACTCTCAACATCTAAGAGCCAAGCATCTGATCAAAGCCATAAGTAATTTGGGGGCACAGGCGTAAATATAGGGACCATTTTTAACTATTGGCCTTAGAAGCCTAGACAGGTGATACAATAACAGGTTTTGCATTAGCATGCATTTTTCTAAAGGGTATGAAGTCTGAAACTACAATCTGTCATTATTTTCTTACATACCTTGTGCCTGCTGCAGATGTGAGGACAGTGCTTGAAGGTTGTATCTGTTGGATGCACACAGTACACAGCCTATACATGGTAAGGTGCAGGTAGTGTGATGTGCGTGGCATCCATTTTACTGTGTGTGCAAGTCAGAAGGAGGTGTCAGTCCCTCGGTCCCTACAGTGTCAGGGTGTATGCTATGCATTGCCTCTTTGCCAAGGCCTGGGCATACTGGTTACACCTCTCTCTGCCTACAGACGCAGGCTCAGGGGGTTCCTCCTCCAAGTCCCCCTGTGCCTGTGGAGACCTTGGCAATTATGGGGGGCTGTGTGGCTCTTCCCTGTGATGTTCCTGCCACAACTGTTTCCGCAGGATCATATTGTGCAGTATGGCACATTCTATGAACATGTGTGCACATGTGGCTGGACAGTACTGCAGGGCTCCACCAGATATGACAAGGCAGTGGAACCATGACTTGAGCATCCCATACACATGCTCTACAATGATCCTGGTTTGTGTGTATGTCTCATTACGGCATTCTTCAGTGTGTGTGTGTGTGTGTGTGTGTGTGTGTGTGTGTGTGTGTGTGTGTGTATGTGTGTGTGTGTGTGTGTGTGTGTGTGTGTGTGTGTGTGTGTGTGTGTGTGTGTGTGTGTGTGTGTGTGCATTTCTGATGGCTGTCATCATCCACAACTCCAGTACATAGCCAGCATCCCCCACCAGATGGCCATATGGGACGTCCCCCTTGACAAATGCTTGGTACAGCTGTGAGGCATGCCAGATGTGGGAGTTGTGATAACTACCAGGGCTGCCAACACACACATTCATGATAATGTCTTAGGCATTGCAAACAACCTGGTAGTTGATAGATTGATAGCCCCTGTTGTTTATGTAGACTCTACCCTCTTCTCCGGGTGGTGCTTTAATGTGGATGTGCATGCAGTCTATGGCACCCAGTACCTCTGGGTAGTCTGCTACATGGTGGAAGAGATGTATATTGCTGGTCCTCTCCTCAGAGGTGCTGGGGAATTTGTGGTTTGGCTTTCTGAGTATTATGGAAATATATGTGCTCACCAGCATGTCTTCACATAGGTTCATAGGTTCATAGGTTTATACTAGGCTATCTGCCCTAAGGCATTTATAAGCCTAGCCCAAATTTTTGTGGCTTACGCCACCCCTTATATGAAAAAATACTGTGCCCATTAGTTTGTTGTGCCTCTGTCCAGCAGTGACACAGATATGATTCCCGGGGTAAACCTACGATCTCCCATCCACAGGTCTAGATTTTTCTTGAATAGAGTCAGCGAGGTGCTCTGCCTCACATGGACCGGGATTTTATTCCACAGCATAGGGAGTCTCTGAGTGATAAATCTATCCCTCCAGCATGTCCTATTTATATCCGTGCTAAGGTTTAAGTCGCTTGCTCTAGTGGTTTTGGTGGATTTGGATTTTTTGAGGTGGAGCGTGTCCATTAATTCTGGGTTGGACATGGCCTTGTATGTCAGGCACATGTCACCTCTGAGCAGACGGTATGCGACTGAATAGAGCTGGAGTTTCTTCAATCTGGCAGCATATGACAGATTTTGGAGTCCTTATCCTTTTGGTGAGGAACTTTTGGGGTCTCTCCAATTGCTGCAGATGTCGGGTGAGATACATCCCGAATGGGGCATTGTACTCGATCATTGGTCTGATAAGTGAAGAGTACAGGGGAACAATGACCTCACTAGATCTGGATGTGAATCCCTTCATGATCAGGTGGGCAATGTAGAAGGTCTTTCTAACCACTTTAGCAATGTGAGTGTCAAAGAAAGGCCACTGTCAACCTGGGTCCCCAGGTCCCTGATAACCTCTTCTGTGCTTAGTGGATTGCCACCTATATGGTAGCTTGGGGTTACCTTGTTTTTCCCGAAGGGTATGACTATACATTTTTGGCGTTTAACTTCAGGCCATGGCTCTGGCATCAGCTATCTGTTTCCGTGAGTCCCTTCTGAAGGATATCCGTGTCCGATGCACTTTCCACTATGGCCCAGTTTGCAGTCGTCTGCAAACTTTGTCAGCCAAAGTCCTCCCATGTTGGCCTGTACTTCTGAGAAGTAGATGCCAAACAATAGGGGCCAAGGACCGAGCCCTGTGGGACACCACTTGTGACCGGCTTGGAGTCTGACACAGCGCCAGCAACTCTAACCCTGTGGGTTCTGTCCTTAAGCCAGTTTGCAACCCATCTTGTGACATATGGGTTTACATTTAAGCTGGTAAGTTTTTCTACAATACCCGAGTGGGGTATTGTGTGGCTCTTTGCATGGTCAAGGTAGGCTGTATGGACTGCCTTTCCCTCATCAATGGCCTTGGTGACTGTTCGAAGAAGTCGACCAAGATCAAAAGGCATGATCTTCCCTTGACAAAGCCAAACTGGGTCGGGTCCAATGTCTGCAAGTCCCCTATATCTTTGTTTATGAGCTCCATTATGATCCTCTCCATAGCTTTGCAGACTAGACTTGTTAAGCTTATGGGGCGGTAATTACCAGGGTCCGTAGAGGCGCCGCCTTTGTGGAGTGGGACCACAGTTGCCGTACGCCACTCCTTGGGCACGTATCCTGTGGTAAGGCTGAGATTAAACAGCTGCCTTATGTGCGGGTTTAATTCCTCATTTAGCTCGTGTAGCACACAGCCGGGGACACCATCCGGTCCCATTGATGCTGTGTTTTTAGCTTTAGAGAGCAGCTTTCACCTGCGCATTTGAGATGTGGGGGAGGCTACACTCGGCTGGGATAGTTATCTCTCTTTTGGGGGGGGAGAGGGGGGTGAAGTTTGCACTGAACCTGTCTGCCAGTATGTTGGCAATGTCTGTGGGTTCAGTGATTTTTGTATCATTTTGGACTAATTCTGAGCATATCTGGGAGTTTCCACCCAGGTTCCTAACATAGCTGAAAAGGCCTTATGATTGTCCTTTGAATCCATGGCAATTTTTCTCTCAAAATTGGCCTTAGTTGATTTTATGAGTGCTCGTATTTTTTACTAATAATGATCAGGGTGGACTTACCTTTTATGGATTTTGTTCTATCATGTAATAGCTTTCTCCTCTTATTGTAAAGTTTGTTAATGGCTGGGGTCCACCAGACTGGATGTTTGCCCTTTGTGGAAAGAGTCTTGGTTTTATTTGGGATTGCCTGATCCATGCAGTCCTGGAGGTGTTCATAGAAGGCATTTGTAAGGGCTTCCGCAGCTTGGGTTGTGGTTTCCTCTGGCTCAGGGGCCTTGAAGGATACCACACCAGTCTTGAGTAGTGTGAAGTTTGCTTTAGAAGTTCTTCACTATGGTCTTTTTGTTTGGGGTGGGGGCGGGACGTGGATGTCCAGTGAGATAAGTTTATGATCAGATCTCACCAATGAGGATATACTTCGGTGTGGAGCATTTTGTCCCCATGTTTGTGACAATGAGATCTAGTTTATTTTCTCCTCTCATGGGAACAGTGACTAGCTGTTCCATGGCATTTGAATTTATGAACTCCAGGAACCGTTGGGCTAGAAAGTTAGGGCTTGAGTAATGTTCCCAGTCTATATTCGGGTAGTTGAAGTCACCCAATATGATGGTGTTTGGAGATACATTTATACCCTCCAGTGTCTTCAGGAAGGCTGTGTGGGGTTCCTGCGTTTGAGGCAGTGGCCTGTAGCATGCTACAATTTGTAGAGCAGTTTTGCCTATGGTTAGTTGCACCTGGATGGTTTCCGAAGCTTCGTGCGTTGCCACCAACCTGGAGGTGTGGGTATCCTTTATGAATATGGATACACCCCCTCCTTTTGTGGTGTGGTCCGGGTTTTGGGGCGGCGCATGATATGAGGTAAAACCTAATAGTGCCGGGGTGCTCTCAGGAGCCTTGAACCAGGTTTCAGTTACAGCACAGACATCGATGTTATAAAAATATCCAGGAAATGATGGAGTACCCTGGATGCAGATGCCTGTGAGACCCCCATGATGTCCCCAGTAGGTCTTTGGAAAGTACCTGTAGCTAGTATTCTTAAGGCTATACATACCTTTGTTTCAACTGGGATGGGTTTCCCTCTGTTAGCTCAGGGTCTTAGGTGAGGCCGGTACAGTTCAATGAGTTGCTGTAGTATGTCCCTGTCCACCCTGTAGCGCTCCACTATCTCCAGCTCATGTAGCCCCTGAAAGGTTACCCTGGGTCTGAACAGTCTTTTCCTCCTTGGTTTGGGATGGTTGCCTGCATCATCCTCATCACTGCCCTCAATCTGTAGCATGTACAAATGTAGCAAAGCAGCAGCAGCCCCTAATATTTTGACAGTTAAAATTCCCAAATGTGTATTCCAATGGTGCAGAGTTTGTGAGAAAACCAGGCTGAAGGGTGTTTGCATACTTTATACTTGTGAGCTACAGATGCTGCCTGTGTGATTGGCTGACTATGATACATTCCACCTGCTGGCTATATTATTTAGCAGTTTGAATGGGCCACTGTGAGTGGCAGAGACTGTATTAGTGATTTGTAGTTCATGTTCTTTATTTTGCCGTTTCCTTTTTTTTTCTCTATTTCCGCTGTGTTTAAGCCCCAGGGTGCTCCACGCAAACTGTTTTAGCTAGTGTAAACATTGCTGAGCAGAAAAGGCCCCCCCCTGGACATGAACACATTCATCAGTTCTTGAAGGAGCTAAGGACAGATAAGCAGCCTCAGACACACCCCCTTTTTTAGCTGTGCTTAACTGAGCACAAATTGAATCCATGGAGCTCCAATGGCATGAAACACCCCCTTCTCATGTCAGCTGCTTCTTCTGCTTACACCACCAGATTAGAGCTGCTACCTGGTTCGGTACTTGTGGGTACAGTCTCCCATTTTGCTATTCAATAAATTTAACTCATTTACATACCCCACTGCCTTAGTCCCATGTTACAACACTACGCCGGAGCCTATGTCCTTGGCTACCACTGTTACCTGTTATTGTTATGAGTCTGCCTGCTGCCCCTCATAATGGCAATATTCATATTTCACATAAAATTGTCTTTATATATTTTTTTTATTTTCTGCACGATCTCATTTGCACACCACTGCGCTCTGTTTAAATGTCTGAAATCGGCCCAAAAAATATTTTTTGATTTTTATAATTTTGAAACACTTTTGCATGCCAGTCTATATGTTTGGCCATTGACATGCCTAATACTCATAATATATATTTTACTTTGAGCTGTCATGCTCCCGTTTAGATTTTTGTAGAAATGTACTCGGCTAGTAACAAATACATTTCTGCAGCGGACACTGCTCCAACACTGATGCCTGTCTACTTGCTGAATCACTAATTCACCTCATTTGCATGTTTTTCACCAACAAATGATGTGATTAGCATTATTCCATGTTGTCCATGTTAGAATAGTGCCGGGAGGCTCATGCATGCCACCAGCCTTGTTGACTGGATCGCTCAGGCTCCAAACTCCGTGTTGGAGCCATGCCATTATTCTTACATGGAGTTTAGCTTCATGTAAGCTTTATTGAATCCTGGGGAGTGTGTTTTTGAGTGGTGTTTTATCTAGTTTTAGTTTACAGTATCTGCAGAGCTTGGTGATGTTGGGCAGCTTTGATTGTTCTTTTATTATGTTTCCAATGAAATGCATCTTCATGCATGCTACCAGCCTTGTTGACTGGATCACTCAGGCTCCAAACTCCGTGTTGGAGCCATGCCATTATTCTTACATGGAGTTTAGCTCCATGTAAGCTTTATTGAATCCTGGGGAGTGTGTTTTTGAGTGGTGTTTTATCTAGTTTTAGTTTACAGTATCTGCAGAGCTTGGTGATATTGGGCAGCTGTGATTGTTCTTTTATTATTTTTCCAATGAAATGCATATTCGTTAAAACTGAAGTTTGATGTTTTCTGTGTAATGAATAACCGTTCAAGGAATGGATTGTTGGATGGCATAACATTGACCCATTTTTTTCATACTGTTAACTTTGCAGCCTATAACACAGTTGGAATCAGGATGTGTTTTCACAACTGGAAACAGGATGTATTTTCACAAAATGTTTTGCTAATATGATCCTATCTGTTTTACACCTCCATTTGTGGTGTAACTACATTGACATTTACTACAGCAATACCTGAAATTTCATTATTGTCTGTCTCATAACTGCTGCATTAGTTAAGACTTCAATACTATCCTGATATCAAATATGAAGCTCTGAACTTGTCTGCTTGTTTTGCTATGAATGTCCTTAACAATGATTTGTTTACTTAAACCTGTTGTTTAAATTGTTGTGTTATGAACATCTTCATATTATTTCAGTTGTAACATAGAGCCAATGTATAACATAGCGCTCTATATTCTAGAGTTATCTCCCTTGAATTTTACTGAAAGTGGGGTTTCCCAGTTGCACACTCCCAGTTAACAAATGAAAATAAACCAAACAAAGCAGCAAACAAGTCTGATTAACTGCAAAAAGCTTAATTACATTTTCTTTGCCATTAGGGTAGTATGCAGAAAATGGAATAATATCACATCAAAGAGATAAATAATGCAGAGAATCTAGAGCTAATTGTCTTGGCACTGATTAGTGCATGACTGCCAGCATGTGTCTGTCATGCCAAAGACAGGTCTGCATAATGACAGCAACCACTGTGCTGGAACAATCACACTACATGCAATCATGTGATAAAAGACAAAGCATCAGGCAGATGGTACTCCTAAAGAAATGTGCATTCACTCTTGTCTTTGAAGTGCACCATAGCTATGACATGAACACAGAGGACAGCCCAAGAGCAAAGTGCCAGTTCATATGCTAATATAAATGGGTGACAGGAAGTGGGGAAGAGTAGAGGAATACACAGGATAATATTAAGATAACAGAAGTCTTTTTTTAAGAAGAAGGTTATGGGGGGATTGCAGGAGGAAACTGCAGTTAGAAACAGGATAAATGGAAGATAGCAAGGACAGACAAATATCAGATTCATACAAAGGCTGACAAGGTGGATAGTGACACATGAGAGGGATAACTAGGGGGAAAAATGGACTCACACAAGATGGATGTGTAGTAATGTACAGAACTGTATTACCAGCAGAGGACAAGTAGAGATACATATAGATGGGGAGCACAATGACTGGGAACAGAGCGGGAAATAGACAGCCTGCCTGATTGGTCCAGAAAATAACTCACCCAGATGCCAGTCAGCTCATTAACTGAAGGTGGATAGGTCCATTTTGTGGTGGCCCAATGGATGGAACTGACCAGCCATGCTGCTTATTCAGCCAAACAGGGAGACGTTCTAGAGTTTCAGCCCACCTCAGTCCTCACCAGCCACCACATCACTTGCCGATATGTAGTTTTATATAATATGATATATGTGTTATATATCATGGATAAAGGTAGATTAAAAATAAAAAATGTCTGGATGTACAGGTCTTAGGATAAGAAAGGTGTCCAATTGTGGTGGACGCACTGGTGTCAGGAATGGAAAAAAATGGCAGTGTAGAATCCTCAGGATGTGGAAACATTCCTATAAACAGGGTTATGCCAAGCTCAGGGGGGTGATGGCCACTCTTTGTTAGAACAAAGTAGTAGTTCACAAAAAATTCAAAGATTGACAGGTCAATAAAAGAGGCACAAAGATGACAAAGTCAACTATTGATGATAAAGGAGAAATGATGTATTGTCACTTTTATGCAAGAAACGCAGAATTTCCAGATAGAAGATATTCAAAAAGATTAAGAGAGAAATTAGAGGAAAAATATTTACATAAAAAGACTGTTGAAAGCTGCAAATAATATATATATATATATATATATATATATATATATATATATATATATATATATATGCTCATTAATAGAGCAGATCAACAAAACACATCATATAGACAAAGATGCATTGGACCAGCTAGAAAAAGAGTGACAGAAGAAGTAAGAAAGTATAAAGAACAAAAATAAAGAGCTTTTTGAAAGCAATACAAAAAAGAACATTGGCATGGGAAAGAAAAAGAGATCTTATATGGTACCATATATATATATATATATATATATATATATATATATATATATAATGGAGAAAGTCAAACTAATTAATACAAAAAATGCAGCTCTGAAGATATTTAAAAAGAAATACTGGCAAAGGCACTCAAATATGGAAAATTTCACAATACAAAAAAAAAATAGTAAGAAAACAAAGGGGGGTGTAGAAAAGAGGATTAGTAAAGTTGAAGTGAAACAAACAGAAACTGAAGTTATGGATTGTCTGCAAAGTGAAGGACTAAGTGTGGAGAATTCAACACAGGCAAAACCTCAGCATGGTGGAATATTGGGTCCCTAGATTAAGAGCAGCAGGTGGAGCAGGAGGGATCTCACAATTTGATGCATGGTGATGCTCTGGGGTCTTCTGTAGGAGACTAAAACAAAAGTCTGGTTAAAGCTGCACAGCAAAGAAAGAAGCAGGAAAATGTGGCAACCCCTTAAGGGAAGATTTGCTTGATTTAATAGACATGGATAGGCATGTTAAGATAAATGAAAGCAATAGATTATAGAAAGTAAGGAAAACCCAAAATGTTAAAAGGTTAGTAAAACAGATGAACACAGTAATCACGAGTATTAAGATAAATTCAGGTGATATAACAGAAATAAGTATATTACTATGCAGCTACACAATAGCAGATAAATTGTTACCACAAAAACAGAGTAATGGAGGAAAGGAAGAGAACAACTAAAATGCCACCATGGAAGCACTGAATAGAGAAATTATAATGTAATTAAGACAAGAAATATCAGTGTTAGAAGAATAAAGAAAGGGGAAAAGATAATCAAAAATACTTAGAAAGATAGATTAGTAAATGCAACACAATATTAAAACAAACTAGAATTTATCGTACACAATTGCCAATAATAAACAAAAAATATCAGCACAGGCAGAAAACATAGAATTCACACAGATAAATATAAAGGAAACACAAATAAGCAATTTACGGGGAGCCTGAATGAAGAAGTCAAAGCTAGAATCAGAGGGACTGCAGCCAACTTGGATAGAGTCTCAGGTGTAGTCTATGACAGAAAAATGCTGAAGAAGCTGAAAAGTAAGGTGTACAAAACAACAGTGCAACCAGTACTACTGTATGGTACAGAAACCTGGGAAGTAAAGGCAGAGCAAATGAGGAAGCTAGAGGTGATGGAAATTAAGTGCCTAAGAAGGGTGGTAGGATGCACACTGTGGGACAGATGAAGAAATGAGGATATAAGAGCAGAAGCCAAAGTAGCTCCAGTTGCAGAGAAGATCAAAGAGAACAGATTACAGATGGTTTAGACAAGTGTAGAAAAGCAGAAGACAATCTGGTGAAGAAGATTTGTGACAGACATAAAGAAGGTAAGAGGAAATGAGGACATCTGCAAAGAGATGGATGGATTTTGTGAAAGAAGATCTGCGACAGTCAGGCATGAGTGCCGATGAAGGCAGGAGTGTGGCATTGAATCGAGAGAGAGATCGTGAGAGTTAACATAATATCCTGACCCCATGTAGAAAATTGGAGGAAAGGGGGTTGATGATGATAATGAAATAAGCAATTCATTGATTACCCAAATAGGTTTTATAGAGAACTGGGAACTAAAGAAAAAGGAATAGAAACGCCATCAAAAATAAGAAATAGGCACATTTTAGAGAAGTATATATAAAAGAAATAGTAAGGAGTTGTTCTAATGTAATACTATAAAATGGAATGAGGTGACAACCCGAGAAACTGAGACAAAATTTTAAAAAGCTCCAAGGCCAAATACAGTACCTAACTTTTGGCTAAAAGTACTAATATTGTTGCATAAATATTTAGCCTTGAGTAGAATTGCTACTTATATGCATATCCTGAACAGACACCAGCCTAGTTAACAACAGGAAGAACCGTATTCCTTCTTAAGAGTGAACCTGCAAGCCATTCGAAGAACTATAACCCAATAGCTTGCCTTCCAACAGCAAACCGATTATATAGTGAAATGTGAACAGAGTTTATAGTAATTTAGAAAAAAAATCAATTACAACAATAGAACAAAGGGGTAATGAAAGAAAATCATATAGAACAAAGGATCATTTGTTGTTAAATTAAGCATTTGTAAAAAGGGGAAGAATTTAAGTATGGGACTGATAGATTACAAAAAAGCATTTGACAGCATCCCACCCTAACGGATAAAGTAATGTTTACAGATGTATAAGATAAATTAGACCCTCTTAGTAACAGCCTGCATATCATTGCTGGAGCCTTCCTGTGTCCTGACAGAGTGCTCTTCAAACTATCTGGAGATATAAAGAGCTAAGTATATTTTTCTGGCACTTCAGAGCTGTGTACTGTTAATTATTGCTTGACTAATTTTATATTATTGCTGGCTGACTTCAGAGTTGTGCACTGTTATTTTTGCTTCACTGTACAGTTTTTCAGATCTCTGCTGAAGGTGTTGTTTTTTCCCCTACCCATCCTCCCTATTCTTGTGTTGTTGTTTAAATTTGGAGGCTTTTGCAGTTGCCCATCCCCACTGTAGATTTGATCTGGGACACTCCCCCCCAGTCCCATCTCTTTACCTCATTCTATCTAATAGACTCCTTCTGAACTTGTTTTTAGTCATTTTTAATTTAATTGCATTTTTTTAAACTGTTTAGTCTAACATTGCTACATACTCAAGTGTGCTAGCTTGCACTGCATTTGAATTGTTTTTACTGCTGTTTTAGCTACTTTTCTGTATAAAAAAAATCTAAGCCTGTTTCCTACCTTTCCTGTAACTAGTGTAGTCCAGATTCAGATTTGCTGTACCCAGGATTGTATGTAAGCTTCTAAGCCTCCCAACATTCTGTGTTGGAGGGAAGCCTTTTAGCTTATCAGTGGGAGTGGTAAGCACTAGGTATCCTATCTACCACAAAAGGAGTGGTTCTGGCCCAGAAATTGTAGTTACTGGCTGTTTGAGCAGTTTTTCCATCTCTCTCAAATTTCTGATTTAAAAGCCCACATTTGCACTTGTTTCCCCCCTTTCCTGTAACTAGTTTAGTCCAGATACAGATTCTTAGTTTTAGCACAACAGTTTTGGTACTTACTTTCCTCACTTGCTTAGAGAAAAACAGCTCTTGTACTCACTTCCCTCAGTTATCTAGAGGAAAATAGTTTTTTATTCAGGCATGTCCAAGGGTCAGCTCCCAGTGTTCTCTCCTATCTATCTAGTGAATCTGGGCATCTTGAGGCAATGTAGAAATTTCCTCATGTACACAGACAACCCTCTCTTCCTACCACCCAGCACTACAACCTGTGAAAGATGCACTTATCTAGCCAAACTGGAGGTAAAACTCTCTCCAACCAAGACTGAACTTGACAGTCAAGAGGAGAAGGTAAACACTTGCACCACACCACACTCATCATATAGTCTCACTAAATCTACACCACCAAAATCCACACATAGAAACACAAAAAGATTTGAGGAGGCTCTCAGTAATAATCTGCTCAAGCAACAGAGTCCTCCAAAGCAGAAATTCAAGCAAACTCCACCCCCCAACACAACCCAAATGACACACAGCCCGCAGACTCAGTGTGCCACTCAACCACAGCCAATAAGGCAAAACAATGTACCTAACACACTAGTCATAGGTGACTCTATAGTCAGGCACACTGATGTCCCACTCACCAGGCTAAACAAGGAGAAGGTTACTGTCAGCTGCCTGTCAGGTGCCAGGATCCGCCACATAACCCACGCACTCAGGTCACTCCACAACAAGTACAAATATGACTCTGTCATTGTCCATGTTGGTGTGAATGAACTGAGACATACCTCGATGGACTACATGAAAAGAGACATGGAAGAGCTCTCCAATCTTGTAGCCCAGGCAGGTATGACCCTAGCCCTGAGTAGCATTCTGCCATCACCCAGAAAGATACCACAGTACAAGGACAAAATGATTGACTTCAACAATTGGCTAAGCTTCTTGTGTCATTCTAAAGGGATCCAGTATCTGTCTGCCTGGGATGACATGGTCGATAACTCAGAATAAAAAAACGAGTACACCAATAAGTGCCGTCACTCCGTTGGAACAAATAACAGCTGGCAAGGACTATGCGATAAAATAAATCTTCAATTTATTGAAATTATTTAAAACTAAGAGCAGTGAGTACTATAAATTTACTAACGAAAGTCAGTTGATATACAAACGAAAGTCAGTTAAGCGCTTTCACCCAGCATATCCGGGCTTCATCAGAACTGAACCGTTGGTTCAAAGCAAACAATTTAAAACTTTTTTGGCACTCAAAAACCTTAGAAAATTTAAAGACACAGAAGTATTAATAACAATTACAATTGCTGGACAATTAAATGTTAGAGAACTAAATGTAGTTACATAAAAATATAGAAATAAATATGGATGCAATTCTCACTTGTACATTATAAATAATCACTGTATCTTATCATAATAAAATGTAAAAAATAAGAATTAATAAAAATTAGTAATATGATGAATTAATATATGAATATATGACAGATGAATAATTTAATGAAATAATAATGGTTTAACTGATGTAAAATCATTTAAACCAGGTGGTGTGGTGGCATCTATATATATTTGCCACCAAATTTCTTTATAGCTGAGCAAACTTTTGAAATCCCCTCCTTTGGGATCAAATTTGATTACTTCTAGTATGATAAATTTAAAGTGGTGGTCATCCCCTTCCCTATCTATATGTTTATAAAGTGCGTTGTTGTTGTCCTTAGTTCTTATACTATATACATGGTCGTAGATCCTTATCTTTAGATTTCTTTTCGTTTTACCTACATAAAAGCTTGAACATAGTTGGCAAATACTTAAATAAATTACCATCTTGCTATTGCAGTTTCCTGCCCTTCTTTTTACATTACTTTTGTGTCCATTAGCCAAATAAATAATGTTCTCTTTGGACATATATTTACATTGATTACAGGTACCACATTTAGGATTCGTACCTGTAATCAACTTTTTATTTTTCTTTCCAATAGTTTTACATTCCACTAGCTGTTTGATGTTAGTTCCCATTTTGTATGTAAACTGTGGTTTAGCTCCCATTACTTTACATAGTTGGGAATCTTTGGAAATAATATACCAAAAATGGTTTAAAATCTTTTTAATATAACTGGTAGCTAAATTAAACTGTAAAATATAAGACCTATGAAAGGAATCAAAACTATTGTCTAACTCATTGTTGTCACAATCACAAGGCGTGCAAGTCTCTTGAAGTACACGTTTGTGGTTGCTCCCTAATAAAGGTAAATATCTAGTATTCCTATGTTGTAATATATATTGGATTGTAGAATCCATCATAACACTAGGGTAACCTCTTTGTGTGAATAACTCTTTTATAAAATTTAATTCAGAATGTAATGAATCATTGTCAGATGTCATACGTGAGGCTCGAACACACTGACCTTTGAATATATTGTTTTTCAGTTTCTCTGGATGACAACTAGTGTAATGTAAATAGTTGTTAGAAAAAGTTTCTTTTCTGTGTATAGAAGAAGTAAATGTATTAGATTAATGTTGAATAAAAGTATCTAAGTAAGGTAATCCAGTGTTATTGTAGGAATATGTAAATTTTAAATATTCACTGCACATATTCAAAAAATCAATGAAAGATTCCATAATACTAAATTCAGCATCCCATAGTATGTAGATGTCATCCAGAAGTACTTGAAAAAATCACTGGAAAAAAGTACAGTGTCCTCCCAATGGAGCATTACCAAATTAACATAGATGGGAGCACAAGCGGCTTCCATCGCTACTCCTTTTGTTTGTTTGAAGTATTCACCTTCGAAGTATATGTAGTTGTTTTCCAATACTATGGCCATCATTTCTTCCAATAATCTAATTTCATCCCATTTGAGGTTAGAATACTTGTAAATACTAGCACTAAAAACTTCAAGTCCTTGATCTTTAGGGATGCATGAGAATAGGTCAATTACGTCTATAGTAAGAAATGTAATATTGTCATATTTCAAATCTAAAGGAAAATTCTTTAAAAATATCCAGGAATCTTTGACCATATGTGAAACTTTATCATATACAAATTTCAGTTTACAATCAATATATTTTCCTAATGGGAATGTCTTTGATTTACTACCTGAGACTATTGGACGGAAGGGGGATCATATATATTTTTATGGACCTTAGGTATACCAACAAGTGTAGCCAATTTTGGAAATTTCACCTATAAAAAATCATATATCTCTTTGGTGATTCTTCCTTCTATGTAGTATTCCTCAATATAAGAATCAATCCTTTGATAGGCAATATTGAGTTCATTAATGGATATGGATGAGTAATTACCAGAAAAATGTAACAGATCGTATATCTTCTTTGTATACTGTATATTATCATATATACGATGCCGCCCCCTGGTCTCATAACTCTAATATTTTCATTTTCCCTAAGGTCTCTAATTAATCTTTCTTTGTCTTGTGTTAAATTCTCATAAGAAGCTAATTGTTTGAGATGTTATCTTGATCATATGCATGTTCACTTTTTGACTCTAATACCACTTCTTTCTCATGAATTTCTGATTCCCTTTTGGGTAGGGTTGTGAATATTGTTTTCCACCGTATTGAAACCCCCCTTGTAGGGATATCTTTCATTGTGGTAAGATTTATCAAACCCTTTTCTATAATCAAAATTTTCATTCTCCTCCCTCTGCCATGTATGTTCATAAAATTCATCTTTAGTGTGTTTCTTATATCTCATTTCAGGCCAAATATATGCCCTACTACTGTTGTATTGTTCACTGTCCCTAGTAAGCTTTTTAGATTTTCTCTGTATTATATTAGAAATCCATGTTTTAGCTTCCTGATATTGCTTATTATATAATTTTTCCCATTGAGAGAATAAAAGATCATTAAGAATGTTGTTTAATTTTTCTGCATCAGATATAAGTTTGCTCATTTTATCATCATTATATTTCATTAATAACCTCATAAAGTTAAAACCACAATTATCAAAAAAACAATTAAATTCCTTTACACCATCTGATGTAAAATCTAGACCCAAAGGTAACTTAAAAAACTTCAGTCCCTTAGGTACTAATTTCATTTCCAAATTCTTACTTAAATAAGCATTGTCTACTTTGAGACCATTGATACTTTTTAACTTTTTACCTAAGGAAAAAATCATGGTCTTTAAATTATCAAATTCAATATTGTCCGTTCTTGTAACATTATTGTCACTTTTTATATCTTCCATTCCATAATTAAATAATAAAAATTCATTAAATTTATTGTCTTCAGAAGTAACATTCCCCCAAACTGGGGAGTGTATGGGTCTGAAGGCAGGTTTCACATTACCTTTTTGTTGTTGAGTGGACAGTCCAGCAATAGAAGAATAAGTTTTGGATGGCAATTGCCTTTTGGATCTAGCTCCGGTTCTTGTAGCTTCCTCACTGATGTCATATAAAGAAAAATCGAAAGTAAAATCAGTTAAATTGATTTTACTACAATTACAAGATTCATTAATGCCCAAAGTGTTGGTTGTTCTTACTGGACGTTCACCTTGACCATTGGGTATATCAAGACTGTCAGAAGATACTGCTTCTTCGTGCAGTTCGGATTTATTAATTATCCTGCTAACTAAGCCTCCATCTCCGTTATTAACCTGAATTGTTTTTCGTTCATTTCGCCCAAAAAGTAAAGAGCCATTAGTGTCTAAAGGAGGAGCACACTCCAACCGTGTACTACCACCCTTTGATAATGATCCTGAATGGCCGCTCTGTAATAGTTGTCTCACTAATGAAGTGAGATTACTCAGTTCACTTTTAAGTACCGAGATGTCTTCTCGGATGTTTTTAAAGTCTTGGGAGCCCTCCTCCTGTATTGTCTCCTCATCTGTAACTGGTGTTGCACCAGTGTGCTCCATGATATGCAAACAACAACTGAAAATCCAAATATATTAATTCATCATATTACTAATTTTATTAATTCTTATTTTTTACATTTTATTATGATAAGATACAGTGATTATTTATAATGTACAAGTGAGAATTGCATCCATATTTATTTCTATATTTTTATGTAATTATGTCATATTCCTTTGAAATGTTTGAAACACATATATTTATTTATTTAACCATTCATACAACATCATAGGAGATATAACATTTTTGCATTATAGCAGCATATATATGTACATTTTTAGATAGTGGGTAATTTATAAAAATTATATATATTTTACATTTTAATATAGTGTATATATTTATAGTATATATTTATTATATGTTATACATATTTTATTCATTTAGTTATGCATTTGTCTATTAGACGTCATTTTTAGTATCATCTGTAACGCTAGTGAAATTGTGATACTAACTACATTTAGTTGTCTAACATTTAATTGTCCAGCAATTGTAATTGTTATTAATACTTCTGTGTCTTTAAATTTTCTAATGTTTTTGAGTGCCGAAAAAGTTTTAAATTGTTTGCTTTGAACCAACGGTTCAGTTCTGATGAAGCCCAGATATGCTGGGTGAAAGCGCTTAACTGACTTTCGTTTGTATATCAACTGACTTTCGTTAGTAAATTTATAGTACTCGCTGCTCTTAGTTTTAAATAATTTCAAAAAATTGAAGATTTATTTTATCGCATAGTCCTTGCCAGCTGTTATTTGTTCCAACGGAGTGACGGCACTTATTGGTGTACTCGTTTTTTTTATTCTGAGTTATCGACTTGGTTTTTCAGTTGTTGTTTGGGATGACATGGTCAACAGACCATGATGCTTTGCCAGAGATGGCCTGCACCTGTCACCCCTGGGATTCCGGATACTGGCTAAGGTTCTTGCCACCCCTATAGTGCCTTTTTTAGGCAAGGTTCAAATGACAAATTCACCACCGTAACAGGAACAGGCAAGCAAAAAATGAGGGTGATGCTGCTCAATGTTAGAAGTCTAAATCTCAAAATGCACTCACTCAAGGCACTCCTTAAAATGGAGAACATCGATATCTGTGAAGTGACTGAGACCTGGTTCAAGGCTCCAGAGAGCACCCCTGCACTACCAGGCTATAACTCATACCACACTTTTTGGCCATGTAACCTGGACTGGAACACTAAAGGCAGAGGTGTGTCCATATTCATTAAGGATTTCCACACCTCCAGGCTAGTTGCTCAGCATAATGCATCCGAGGCTATCCAAGTGCAACTAACTCTGGGCAAAACTGCAATCCAAATTGTAGCTTGATACAGATCCCCCACCATGCCCCAGAATTCCCACTCCTCTTTTTTTGATGTACCAGGAAATATTAGGGTTCAACCAAACACCCTAATAATGGGCAATTTCAACTACCCCACCATCAACTGGGAAAACTACTCATGTACCAACTCTTTCGCTCAATGCTTTCTGGAATTCATAAACTCCAATGCCCTGGATCAACTTATCCACACCCCCACCAGGGGCAACAATATCCTTGATCTAGTAATTACCAACATGAGTGACCGGTGTTCCACACCTGAAGTCAACGCCTCATTGGTCTGATCCGACCATAAGTTAATCACCCTAGATATCCACATCCTGCCCCCACCCCCCATTAAGGAAACCACAGTAAAAAATTTCTCCAAAGCCAACTTCATGCTTCTTAAGACAGAAGTGGTGAACTTCATGATACCCATGCAGATGGACAATATAGTTACGACTAATGAATCCTACATGATTGCACTTTATAAGCACTTACACGAGTGCATGGATCGTGCTATCCCAAAGATGCTATCCTCCAAAAAAAGGAAGCCAATCTGGTGGTTCCCTGCCATAAACAAACTGTACAACAGAAGAAAGAAACTGTTGCAAAAGAGAGTAAAATCCCATAAGTGGAGGAGTTCCCTGGTCAGCCTCAGTAAATAGCTGCGATCCCTGATAAAATCCTCCAAAGCTAGTTACAAAAACAAAATCACCACTGATTCTAAAGACAACCACAAAGCATTCTATAGCTATGTCAAGAATCTCAATGGCAACACTCAGATCTGCTCTGAGTTTCAGCACAATGGCACTAAATATACAGACCCAACTGATAGTGCCAACATCCTGGCAGATAGGTTCAGTGCTAACTTTACTCCGCTCTCACCCGCTAAAGGGTCCATCTCTATACTGGAGGAATGCAAAGTTCTTGTAATCATGGTTGCACAGGTAAAAGCCGCACTCTCCATAGCTAAGAACAAAGCATCCATGGGACGAGACAACATCCCAGGCTGCATTCTACATGAACTACAGAATGCACTGGCACCCCACCTAAGTAAATGTTCAGTCATAGCCTCACCTCAGGCTTTGTGCCCGCTGAATGGCACACAGCGACGGTTATCCCACTCCACAAGGGGGGAGCCACCATGGACCCAGGGAACTACCACCCTATTAGCCTGATGAGCCTGGTCTGCAAGGCCATGGACTGTATCATCATGGAAATTATAAACAATGACATTGGTAATCTCCAAACTCTGGACCCACCCAGTTCGAGTTTGCAAAAGGCAGATCATATCTCCTAAACCTGATAGACTTCTTTAAAGCAGTCACCAAAGACCTAGAAAAGGTTAAGGTGGTTCACACAGCCTATCTAGATCTTGCCAAGGCTTTCAACACCATCCCCCACTCTGGAATTATAGATAAACTCACTAAACTAGGTATAAATCCCTATGTCACAAGATGGGTTGCCATCTGGCTCAATGACAGAACCCACACTGTGAAAGTAGCAGACTCCAAATCCGACTTCAGGCCAGTAACAAGTGGAGTGCCACAGGGTTCAGTCCTGGGTACTCTACTGTTTGGTATCTACTTCACTGAAGTACAGGCTAACACAGAAGGTCTTTGGCTAACGAAGTTCGCAGATGACTGCAAACTAGGAGCCATAATCAAAACTCCTAATGATGTGGACATCCTACAAAAGGGCCTCACTGAGACAAATGCCTGGTGTCAAAGCCATGGCCTCAAGCTCAATGCCAAAAAGTGCATTGTCATCCCCTTTGGTAAAAACTCTGTACCCATGAACTACAACATAGGTGGCCATATACTTAACACCGAAAGTGTGATAGGAGACCTTGGGACACAGGTGGACAGTAGTCTCTCCTTTGATAATCACATCACCACAGTAGTCAGGAAATCCTGCTATGTGGCACACCTCATCACAAAAGGTTTCTCATCCAGAAAAAAGAGGTCATTGTTCCCCTCTACTCATCACTCATAAGACCCATTATAGAGTACAATGCCCCTTTTGGTATGTACCTCACAAGACATCTACAACAACTGGAAAGGCCGCAGAAATACCTCACAAAGAGGATTACTGGCCTCAAACATATGCCCTATGCAGGCCATCTCAAAAAACTCCAGCTTTACTCTGTCGCATATCGCCTACTCAGAGGTGATCTCTGCCTAACATACAAAGTTATGTCAAACCCAGAGCTGTTGGACATGCTCCACTTAAAGAAATCCCAATCCCTCCGAGCTACATGCTCTAGGGACCTAAACCTTGTCACCACAATAAACAGAACATGTTGGAGGGATAGATTCCTGTCCCTGAGACTTCCCATACTCTTTAATAAACTACCTATCTATATTAAATAAAGCTCCTCATTAGCACTCTTCAAGAAAAATCTCGATGATTGGATGGGAAATAAGAAATTCACCCTGGGGATCACTTCTGTGGCTCTGCTCAACAGTTGCACAGGAAAATAATTTTCTTGGGTGGCAAAAGCCAGGGTACCTTTTTGGCTGGGCTTGTATATACCCTGTGGCCAATTGCCTAGTACTTGCCTATGAACCTATAAACCTTACATTGATCAATTACATTACAATGAGCATGAAACAGTGGCAAACCACTCTGTAGTGAAGCTGTGACAAAGAGCAAACTATTACCCCAGGGGAGAAACTTTAACTGGGAATATTCTAGGGTGACTCTTTGTCACTGCTTCTGTTTTGTCTTTCTCTTAAATCGATTAAGCTGTTTGCTTAACAGATTTTTCCATCTATATTTTGTGGATAACTTAAACTATATAGTTCATAAGATAAGATGAAAGCACAACTGCAAATGTTTAAAACTTTCTCAGATCATGCAAGAATTACACTGGGTCTTAATGTTGTGTCTTTTGGCTTTTCCCAGTTAGTGGTTGCCACAGCAGAGATCTGGTCCACTAATGATTGGCAGTAGATTTTTACATGCTGAGTTGCCAGCCTTGATGCACAACCTTCAATGAAGGTATGCCCATTCACGCATGTTCATAGGTTAGTACTAAGCTAACTTCCCTTGCGAGCCATTTTAAGCCTAGCCAATTATCCCTTGTGAGACTCAAACCCTGTACCTTGTGTTTGTAAGGCAAACACCTTCACCATTAGGCCACCCTCCCAATCTCCAAACAGAAGACTCTCTAGCTGAGAATCGAACAGGACAACGTCTTACTGTGAGGTGACAATGCTACCGCAGCACCACCAGACACTGGGTCTTGATGAATGTGCAAAAGCAACAGTTAAGACAGGAATACTGTAACACCAAGGAAATATCATCCAGGGACAGAAATGTGATATAATGCAGCTTGAACAGAAAGTAGTGCATAAATATTTGGGAACAGATGAAGGTACTGATAATAAAACATGAACAAATGAAATAATAAAGCTCAGTAAGGAGTACTTCAGAAGACAAACGCTAATACTGAAAACAGTTCTGGCATCTAGGAATAAAGTCAAAGCTATACATTAATTTGTTTTTCCTGCTCTAACTTACAGTTTTAGGGTGACTGACTAGTCTCAAAAAGTACTGGATCTATTGAACATGAAAACAAGAAAAATGCTTCATGTTTATCAAATGATGTATAAAAATCAGTGTATATCAAGATTATGAATCCCCTGCTCTGAAGGAGGTATGGGCCTCCATGAAATTGACAATCATGGGACTGCATGCATATCTACTAACCACATCAGATCCAAATGTAGTGAAAGTTTTAAAATATGAAGAAAAATAGTCTATGATGCCATCTTTGCTTAGTTTAACAGAAGTATTTTGGTTTCAAGTGGGAATGGAAATCAAGCCAGAAGTAGACAAAAATTAGATAGCAACTAAATGTGCCAAAAAAAAAAGAAAGGCCATGAGGAAAATGATCAGATGAGAAAGAAAGAAATGTGGAAAAGTCATAAATATTGTGGCAAGTAGAAAAATCTCCTGAAACAACCTCATGTTAATCAGATTTTGACACAGGAATGTTTAGAGATATGAAATGAAACCAAAAGGTGAAAAGTTAATAATGGCTGTCCAGGATAGTGGACTAAGTACACTTTGGTTTACAAAGTCCATTGAAAAGGTGGGAGAAAAAGACAAATGCAGGTTCTGAAAAACAGAACTATAAACAGTCACACATCTTGTTGCTGGGTGTGATACATTCATGGGCAGAGGGCCTGTATACTGAAAGGCACTATGGTGTGACAAGGCTGTTGTGCTGGGGTTTGTGTGAACACAACAATATAGAATTAGACGAGAAACATTGGAAACATGAACCACAAAGCAAAATAGAGCACGATGAAATTTGTTCCACATGGGATTACCCATTATCAACAGTTTAGAAAAAAAAATGTAAGAAAATCTGCTACAGATATAGTAGTCCATGGGTAATAAACATAGGTAGCATTGATCACTGGAATTGCTACACCCACTGATTACAGTGTCTTACATTTAGAGATACACAAAGTCATAATATATGAGGATTTGTAAGCAGAAGCAAAAGCAACATGGAAGAAAGGTACCATGACAGTTCCAATAGTAGTAGAGGCGATAGGTATATTAAAAAAAATTACAGTAGCACTTCAATATGCTACTAATACATTTATCCCTGTATGAATTAAAGAAGGAAGCAGTTCTGGATACATTGTGGGTGCTGAAAAGAACACTATTGGTTAGCATCAAAGACTGAAACAATATTAATTTCATGAACTTGAATTGAACTCTGACATAGGATTGGGGTCCATTCCTGTCATGGTATTGGAAACCCGAAATAATTGAAATAATTAAATTGAAGAATAAGGTATGGCCATGGATGAGATAATCATGCTGAAGCGTGGCCGCAGAAGCTACCAATGAGCACTCCAGGTCATCCCTCACAGGGTAGCACCTTGTAGAAAGTTAGCATTATAGACTGTTGAGGACCCAGTTGTAGGTGTGATAACTAATACAGGATGTAGTGGCTAAAGCTTCAGCATAGTCTGCACTATAGTTCATCTGGTAAAAATTAAAATTAATGGAGAATTGCAAAATAACAAACCAAAGGAAAACACTGTAAGCATAAAACAAACTGTATTCAACATAACATAACCCTGGCAATTGAAAGAAATTGCAGCCACAGGCACTAGGCCTAATGTACAATGAAAAAATGTGCAGAATGGTTACAGTAATAAGCTGTCTCACTGTACCTAGCTTCTTCTTCTCACTGATTGAGAAGATGTGGGTTGTGCCTTCATAGGGCATTTTTACCACTGGCTTCAATTATTGCCCTACACAGCTTATGCCAGGCATTGCATTTATAATGTTTATTTATTTTATTTATTCATTTAACATTTTTATACATCATTACTTAACATTTGTTAATTGGGAAAGTCTGACTTGAAACAGAGCCAATTTTCAGTGGAGGCCCAGGGAGAAATGCTCCAGATGCATGCATGTTGGCCTCAAGTGCTTCCTAGAGTCTGTGGCAGCTTCTGTAGGAAGAGGTTACACTCCTTGTTCCACCATAATAAACAAACTGCCCAATGAGGCAGTATCTACTTTATAGGTCTGAACCAGGAGAGAGTGATAACCTGGTGCACGTGGCAACATGTACTGGATACCATGTCATATATTGTATCACCATGGAACATGGTAGTATGATGCAAAGTACCGCTAGTGTGTCCATATGACTATATGAACCTTGCAATGTCTGAGCATCTACACGAACTTCACATAAGGTCTCCCTGCCAATGAATGAGCAGACATGGACAGCATAACACCAAGTATGGTTGATAACATATCTTGTTCTATCTGTGATTCAGACACCATTTTAATAAATCACTTAATCAGCATAATTACTGGGTTATGAGACCAACTTTAACATGATAAAAAATGCAGTTGCTATATTTTGGAAGCCAAGTTATGAAAAGTAACTTAAAAAATCAGAATGTAATGGAAAGCACAATGTACTGCTCTATATACAAACTGACAGTAGCCAGCGTTACTGGCAATGGACCTCAAAAATGCACTGGTGAAACAATGGTGTTCGGATTCCACAGGTTCAGTAACTAAGAAGCCATGGGATAACATGGCACAGTGGTTACTGGGACTGAAATGCTGGTCGATTAACATGGAAATGTACAGGCAGAGCAGGACATGTTACAATCCTGCTGGCTGGGTCTCAACCTGACATGGTACATGTGACAGTGTAGTAGAAGTTGCAGTCTTGCTGGGTGGCTAATCCTGATACAGTACAGCAAATCCTGGTCAGTTTTTGATATGGACTCACCCTGACATGACACAGGGAAAATGGTCAAACTTGGTTATTGTCCTGTTGTGTAAGGATTGCAACAGCAAACTGTATGTACACTGTCTGCATAACTTATCACAGAAGATATGAGTCCTCTAGCACACTGAGCACATATTTATTTGTCATCACAAGTTGAATGAACTGCAAGCATGTCTAGCATGAACACTGCTTCCACTCAATGGATTAGTATCGGAATGGTGATATCATATAAGAACACAGGGCTGTGAGCACAAAAAGAGGGCTGGGGACAGTACTGAAATAACTGTTAACTGGCATGAACAATCATGTAAGCACACTATGATCCACTTGTGTAACACAGAAGTGCACACATGTTGTCATGGGACTAAATGAACAGCAATGAATGGAAAAGTTCACAATACAGGAGATGCAGGTATTACTAACTATCCACTGCAGACACACAACATAAATATACTTGAGAAGGGTAATGCACATGTGCCATGGGCTTGTGCAGGAAATTAATACAGTAGGCATCTGTAAAAGGACAATAGCACAGGTGCATCACAGTATATATTGATAGTTTACAGGTAAACTACTGGGTGCAGATCACCAACACAGTGGCATCTCAAAAAAGAGGCTTATTTCCTGGTATTACTCAATATGAAGATGACAGAAACATAATACATGGTAGTGGTGGCTTGGATGTCACTACCTCATTAAAGATGATCACCAGAGCAACTGTAATGAATGCACTAGGTTTGTAGTTGCATTTCCCATTACTGTAGGACAACTGACTTGCAGCTATAAATGGTTTGCTGAGACAAACACATATACACACATGTTCAGAGACAGTGGGGCTGCAACAGTGATAACCTGCACCATCAGGTCAATATGTGCCCTTACATCATGTAAACACTTGGAATGCTAACGTCTGTGTGTCATACAGTGGCAGGAGTCAAATGTGAGCCAACATTGCCAAAGGCATGCTTTCTGCACACTTTTACAGTGCAACAGTTCTGAATATACCTGATGCTAGTAAGTCACCAGTTGCTGGCGATGGTGCAACCATGCATATGGCACAATCTTCTGCCACAGTGCCACTATTAGCATTTCTATTAGTGGAGGGAACACTCCTATCAGCTACAATTGAGTTGTCAGTGGAGTGGTCAGATGAATCTCTGTCATCTCCCTCATTCAGTGCAGAACATCTCATTAATGTCAGACCCAGTGGAGGTAAGCAGTTGTTAGCACCACAGATGTCATCTCAGTTCATCACTGCTTCCAAGGTGTGTGCAACCAACCCAGGTGGGAAGCATGTAGATGGTCACTGCTGGTGACTACAAGATATTCCCAGAATCTGGTGTCACCTATAGCACCAATCAGCAGATGTGCAGGTCAGTGATCAAGGCACTGATGTCAACACCATATTAGAGATATATGTGCTGCATAGACTTCACAAGTAAGTGCAACCACTGCAGATAATGAAAGACATCCTGCAACACATGCAGTGTGACATACTATTTACTAACCTGAGGATACTGGATGCCCAGATGGCAGCAATTCGTGCACCCATAAGGATGTGGGCAACAAACTGTGGTGGCCTTGCCAAAGGGACAGATGCATGTTAAGCAATCACATACCAGGCTTATGAAGATGGCACACACCATTCTAGAGACAGCTTAACTTCTTACCACTCATCTCCTTCACTGAAGAATCCAGGACAAAGCCAAAAATAAGATCAGGGACAGAATTTAAATATTGCTCTTATGTGATTGGAAAGTCACTAGAATAGCAAGTTCTGCAATAGCACAATAGCATGTATCTTAGAAGAATATGAAGTCTAAATATCATTTATTTATTAATTGCATTTATCAAAGCTTTGCTAGAGAACTAAAATCTTTTGGAGGAATGGAGCAAAAGTAGGAGTAAAATCAGGGGTATTCTGTGAAATTAGGGACAGCCAATACCTATGCTTCACTGCCTACTCTGTTTATTCCTGTATCTGCAACTTAAGATGGATACTCTCATTGTAGTTGCTAGTGGTTGTCAGGATCCAATATGGGCAAACCCCACCAAGCAATAATTTCAGGACCAGCAATTCCATGTCACCATGTTACTCTGTAGCTCTAGCAAAAGAAATACCTCCCTGTGCACTTTTACAATGCTGTGGGTACAAACATGTTGATATTCCAACATCATAACAAGGCTACAGTGCAGTTTGCATGCATGCTTTTGAAAGGATGTGTTATCCTTTGGGCAGGATACTACCAAACCAGAAAATTTGGAGTCGCTTAGTGCACTGATGCAGTATTCCACTCAAGGAAATTCCATCCTATCACTGAATAACATACTGTAATACCTGACTTCCCAATCTCCTAGCTTAGTGCATAGCTACTGCATCTGGGAACCAAGATATTAACTTTACTGTCCATAGTCATTGTGCCCCATCCCACTTGTTCAAATGATGAAGTCTGAATCCTGCCTACCCCACTTGTCTTGATGGTTATAGCAAATTTTGATGCAAAGCATGGCCCGACACTGAATTGCATAGAGTAGGAGTTGTATTGCATGTATTTGTCTTATACTGTGTTGTCTTTGCCACAGCTCATAGTTGTGGAACTGATTATGCCTCTTTGCCAGTGCCACGATGTACTGCTGCCACCTCTGCCTCACATGGAATTCCTCTGCAGCTGGCTCTTTTACCTTCTCACCAAACTCCTCCTGCCCCACTGATGTCACAGTTATGTCAAACAGTGCTATGCTGTCCTCATATTACGACTGCTTTTATTGTCCCATATTATATTTTATTTTATTTATTTTGCTTTAAATACCAGGTTTGTCCAAATGGATTAACTCAAAAAAAACCCTTGTCAGCAGAATATCAGAGACAAATGCTCCAACATGTTTCAAACGTTTTTTAAACAGGCATTGAGTGATATACAGGAAAAGACAGTTAAGTAATATACATTAACAATTACATGCAGTTTTGCTAGTTAGATTACATTCATAGCAATAAAAGACAACTATTATAACAGAAAAGCTACTTTTGCATTAGTAGATGTTGAATGTTGTGTACTTAAGAAGGTTTGTTAGTGGGTTTGTCAACAAAAACAGATCCTATGATTAGTGCTTAGAAATTCAAAGAAATGTTGGTGATAGAAGGAACTAAAAAGGGCATAACACTAGCTATCATGAGGGTTATATTAAAAGTAAGGTAGCGTGAGGTGAGAAGATTCACAAAACTATGTGTATTACTGGGCAATACCAATAAAACTATTCAGGTATTAGCAAAGACTCATTGTGTGGCACAGAATTCTGAATGAACAGAATAAAAATGAAAAATGAAAAATAAAAATTTAAAAAGTAAAATATTTTATTTTTCATTTATTTTTTTCATAGGTTCATAGGTTCATACTAGGCTATCTGCCCTAGGGCATTTACAAGCCTAGCCAGAGTGTGTTTGGCTTTCGCCACCCATTTTAAATTAATTTTGCTATGCCCTTTTTCGAGGTTAGTATATTGTGCTCTGTCTAACAGTGACACAGACGTGATACCCGGGGTAAACCTACGATCTCCCATCCACTCATCAAGATTCCTCTTGAAGAGAGTCAATGAGGGACTCTGCCTAACCTGGACTGGGATTTTATTCCAGAGTGAAGGGAGCCTCTGGGTTATGAATCTGTCCCTCCAGCATGTCCTATTTATTTCAGTGCTGAGGTTCAAGTCTCTCGAGTGCGTAGCTCGATGGGATTTGGATTTTCTGAGGTGCAGCATGTCCATTAATTCTGGGTTGGACATGGCTTTATGCATCAGATACAGATCGCCTCTGAGCAGGCGGTATGCCACTGAGTAGAGCTGGAATTTTTTAACCGGGCAGTATATGGCATCTGTTTGAGCCCTTTGATCCTCTTGGTGAAGTACTTTTGGGGTCTTTCCAGTTGCTGCAGGTACATCCCAAAAGGGGCATTGTACTCAATTATGGGCCTGATGAGGGATGAGTAAAGAGGCACAATGACCTCCCCTGATCTAGATGTGAATCCCTTCATGATTAGGTGGGCTATATAAAATGTTTTTCTAACCACTTTGGCCACGTGGTTGTCAAATGAGAGATTGCTATCAACTTGGGTCCCCAGGTCCCTAATTACTTCTTCCATACTTAATGGATTGCCACCTATGTGGTAATTTGTGGGCACTTTGTTTTTGCCAAAGGGGATGATTATACAATTTTTGGCGTTTAGCTTGAGGCCATGGCTCTGGCACCAGTTGTCTGTTTCTATGAGGCCCTTTTGGAGGATGCTTGTGTCGGCTGGAGAGTCGATTATGGCACCCAGTTTGTAGTCATCTGCGAACTTGGTCAGCCACAGTCCTTCCATGTTGGTCTGTACCTCCAAGAAATATATACCGTACAAGAGAGGTCCCAGGACTGAGCCTTGTGGGATGCCACTTGTAACTGGTTTGGAGTCTGACATGGCTCCAGCAATTCTAACCATGTGGGTTCTGTCCTTGAGCCAGTTTGCAACCCATCTAGTGACATAGGGGTTTATATTTAAGCTGGTGAGCTTATCTATAATGCCCGAGTGGGGTATTGTATTGAAGGCTTTTGCGAGGTCCAGGTAGGCTGTGTGGACCACCTTCCCCTCGTCAATGGCCTTGATGACTGTTTCAAGAATCTTTCACAAATAAGCAAGTGAAGTCAATCCTCTGACTTAATGCTGGTGACAGCTATCTCCTTACATCTCTTTTTGTGGTTTATATACTGTATTTTGGCTACAGCAATATATTGGCATATCTGGTTGGACTGCTATTTAATTTCTAGCAGTAGACATCAAAGCGTGATTACTGTTCTGTGTTGCAGTGATTACCCATCCATGTTGTGTAGCAACATGCTACATTCCTCCACATAATGCAGTGCGCCATTTAGGAACATGTTCATTCCACTGCCCCAGCTGCTCAGGATGGTACCTGCACAGACCATAACAGTGATGTATCCTATTCTTTGGACATGTGTTTGCATATTGGTTATTTGAGTTCTAAGGTCAGATCATCTCTTGAATGATTTCTTTGGGAGGAGGGTGGTGAATGCTACTTAAGCTGGCAGTAGTAAAGATCATTATTACAATGCAATTCTGTGTCCACCTGCTATACATGATTGTTATTTAAAGCAAGCCTATGACTGGATCTTTCCATTCATGAATCCATGACTATTTCCAGGGTAAGAATGTTTCCTGTTGGTATGCAAATATTCCTATCTCTGGAAGTGAAACATCATCTGTTTTATCTGCTGCTCATCACATGTGGTGTAACATTTCATGTTAGATGTACTATGTGAATATGGCACAACCTGTCAACATGATTGCCATCACATATGGCAGATGTGTGCGCTGTTCTTATTATTCCATTGGATTTTATAGCACCTATATACAGACAATCTAGCAACCTGAGAAAGTAAAACCAGCAACCACTACAGAAATAATGAGGGCTGAAGGGCGCTCGTTGCTCAATGTGCCACATGGTGTGAAATGAGAAAGAGAGAGACAGAAGCAGAGAGAGAGAGAGACAGAGAGATACACTCACAGCATCCAAGTATATATTGTCAGTTTAAAGACTATAGTTCACACAATGGATTATGCAACAGAATAACATTTTTGTAGTTCATCATATTATCAAGCAATTGAAGTACCATACCTTTTATCTTTATGGCTAGCTCATGGAGGTAGTAAAGGCTCCCTGTATGTTATTGCTGTACATTAATAACTTTTTCCACAAAGGAGACATGGTGTAATAATGTTTCTTATTTACTTACATGATATGTGCTGAATCAATGATCATGACAAAAAAGTTACAAATATTAAAAGGACATTGCATACATTCATATACTGCAATGTTTACATCTTACCATCAATATAAGATATTTTCAGGACGGAAGTCAAAGACCTGTTCAGCTGGTTTTTAACAATGCATGTCGCGGTTTCTCCCAGTTCATTTTCAACATGGTAGTTAAATATATAGCATAACTTGTTGGCTGGATCTTGATGCCCTGTTTAAAGTTATTGATGCCAGTAAGTAGACAAAAATAGATTAGACAAAGGTTGCACAGGATGATCAAAATGATTTCAGATTAATGTCTAGGAATGTTTTATTATTAATGAAAATTACGTCCAGCAATGTTTAAAAAAGATAAACTGATAGTAAATATAAATGAAACTGCCACAACTTTCCAATTGCTTCCTATCAAACTGCTCCCCTTCCTCATATCACTACACTTTTAACAGAAGACTATTACACACACACACACACACACACACACACACACACACACACACACACACACACACACACACACACACACACACACACACACACACACACACACACATGCATGCAAGCATGCACACACGCACACATATATACTATACAGTCTTTATATTATTGAAAAATAATCCTTCCTTTCTTCAGTCTACATTGTATTCAACCTATGTTGTCCAAATTATGCTTTAAAAATACAATCTACACCATCACTATATCTATCTACACCATCACTATACCTAATTCCTCATGGCATAATCCTTCACACTGATGCCTGCATTGTGTTATTATCTGCTTTCTAACTTCCAGCAAGTTGTTATTACCTTGAGTCTAACTTTATGTATTTATCATGTGCAAGGTCTTCTTACCTCTTCTTTAATTAGGGCTCTAATTCATACTGAAGTAACCCCCATTGTAATCAAAATGTGAACAATATTGCTTTATATTGAGTTGTTTATATACTATGGAGTAAATTTCTGACTATGTACACTTTTCTCTTTTACTTTGTATTCACCTGTGTTTTGTATAATAAATTCTGTACTTGGAGCTTTTCTTCTAAGCCTTATACTGAAAGGGGTTTACAAACTCAGATGGACTTCCCAATAAACAAATTCAAAATAAATAAAGTAAGCAAATGAATGCAAATAATGTACCATTAAGCACAATAAGTAAATCCATCTTTGAGTAATGAAATAAAACAGGACCCGCCACTACCAAGCCATAAAACAACTTAACTGATTAGAATTACCCCATTACCTAACCTACTCCCAACTCATCTCTATCCATAGACTGGTCCACCAACCATTTAAATCTCTAGTTCTTCAACAGCTGATATGAACCCACACCACATCTTCCTCTCTTCTAATAAATCTCTTTTTTCTATCTCTAAGTCCAACAACAGTGCCAGTGACTCCACCTACATCTCATAAATTTGGAACAATATCCCCCAGTCTATTATAACTACTTCCGACCTGTCACACTTCAGAAAATGTCTTAAGATCCATCTGACAAAAAACTAGCTCTGCTCTTGTTCAGGCCCTGGATAAGCCTATCTTCCTCCTCCCAGCTACCCACTGCTACACTTCTGCCACTTGATCCTCAGCATAAGAATTTTTCCTTTCCGTATGGATATTTACATTACTTTATACTAAATATTATTACACTTTTCTACCCCCCACAATTAAATAACCCTAAAAAAGCCTTCTCCACCTCTGCTTTCACCAGATTTTCTCCCTCCAACTGTTACTTCTCACATTCTTCTTCTTCCTCATTCACTCACTCACTCCAATGCACTAGTCTGCCTCTGTATATTATAACTCACTTTTATGCTAAGGACTGTGATATTTGCTGATACCACTAATTTACAAACTTTATTGCTTATTGATCAATGTGGTATCTGACAAATGTATTTTGAGTAGCTGACTGCAAAATTCTATGTATAATGTCAACTGCATGTAAATTTTTTGTTATTGGAGCTTTTCTCCCCGGGCCTCCACTGAAAATGAGCTAAAACCCAGTTGGACTATACTGGTAAACAAATGTTAAATAAAATAAAATAAAATAAATCTGTATTACTGGTATCAAACAGTTCTTTAAAAGTGGTTAGTCAAAAATGGAGTAGCCAAACACATTACTGGGGAGCAGAATAAAGGGTACTATGAGAAACAAAAGCAAACTAACAATTTCTGTCTGAGATCACTACTTTTAATAATTTTCTTTCGACAGAATTGTGAGTATTTTGCATTCAGTTATACAGATCATTAGTAGGAGTGGTGTATTGATGATGCTCTGATTACAATGATAAAAATGAGATTCAGAGGATTGTTGATAAAAATTATTTCTGTTTCTTTAGATAGCATAATTACTTAAGCCTAGTCAATAACAATATGAAAAAAACATATCTTTAGTCAAATTTATTTACATCATTTCAGGTTGATCTTTTGTAAGTTAGTCATGTTTCATGGGGACAAATACCTCGATGCATGCTTTGAGGTGAGCATAGAAATAATCCACAGATATGGCAAAGTGCAACATGAGGTCATCAAGGTGAAGAGGGTGCCAAAATTCATCAGATGATTAAGTATCTGGATCAGGTTTGCCATATAGTTGTATATAAAGACAAGGGGTTTTGATAAGTCAGGTTTTACCCTTATATATAGTGCTGCCAAAGGGTGGTCGGATTTGACCTGTGGCATGGTAAATGATAAATGATAAATTTAGGTACTGAGCATAGTGTGATAATATTGGTGAGAACCACGTCCAATGTTTCTGAAACCCTTTGGTCTATGGAGTTAGCATTAATGAAAACCAGGAATCTTTGCCCAGCAAAATAGACTCTACATGGCGCCATATAGGGGGAAGATTTTTATAGATCACCTATTTTGGGCATTTATTGTGATGTGTAGTATCCTCAAGACAGGAGAACACAGATCACAGACTGCACACTATAACAAAACTAGCCAGTCAGTGTTATAAAATATGTCTCTAGATAATACAGTTAAGTTGACTAATGTTGCCAAATGGTCACTGGTATTTGCCGGTGATAAGTGGGTTAAGAACCCAGCCTACTCTGACCTACACCTGGGACTGATCTGATGGTAATGGTTAGAGGGTTGTATGTGCCTCTGTTGCCTGCCATAAACCCCAACACCCCTAGGTCAATAAGCTACTGGTTGGCAGGTGTTCAGTCACCCAACCTGGGTTACCTGGGATAGCTCTGTGGAGAGAAAGTTGTATATAAAACCAATCAACCTGCCAAGCATGGACTAAGAATCATAACACTCAGTGTAGTTCACTGACAGGATAGAAATTGGAAGTAGATGCCATGATGGTAAAGAGAAGGCTGGGCATCCACTGCATCCAAGAGATAAGATGGAAGGGCATTGCAGCAAAGACACTTGACCTGGGATCAAGAGTCTACTATTCAGGAGGAAGACAAGCTAGAAATGGCATAGGAATTGTGTTGAGAGATGCTTCATAAGGCAGTAAGGGATATCATCAGAATTAGTGACAGAGTTATGGCAATCAAACTCCAGCCTAATGATAGGGCAGTATTTGTACTCTCAGCCTGTGCCCCACAGCAGGGTTGTGATAGTGAGGAAAGGAGTGCAATCATACAGCAATTGCAGGACGTACTAGATAAAGCAGGACAACAGGAGTTGGTGTTGATAATAGGTGACTTGAACACACATATTGAGACAGACAGAACAGAATATGAGGACTGACTGGGTCCACATGGGCTGGGTAACAGGAATAAAGGAGAGGACATTCTAAACTTCTGCATGGCAAATGGTCTGATAGTAGCCAACATATGGTTCAGTAAGACAGACAGTCACAAGATCACATACAAGAGTGGCCAACATTCAATTCAGGTGCACTTCCTCCATAGTAAAGAAAGGGCAATGGCACAGATTCAGTGATTTGAAAGTCCTCCCTAATGAAACAATTGGCACAGAGCATAAACCACTGGTTGCCACATTTGCATGCAAGCAATGGTCAGAGAAGACTGTAAGGTCAACAGAAATCCAGCTGAAGACTTGAAAGTTGACCGGAGAGAAAGTACAACAGTTCAAGGAATTACTCAGGGCTCTAGCACCCCAAGAAGAGGAGGAAATAGGTGGAGTTGAAGAATGGCAGCACCTAAAAAACAGCATGTGTGAGGACTACAGAACTGATATGTGACTGAGCCATGTATGAAAATAAGGTACATAAGGAAAGCTGGTGGTGGAATGCAGAAGGTCAGGAGGTCATCAAAAGAAAGAAAGAGTGCAGGAACAAGTGGGAGATAGAAAAGATGGACCAGGCTAGGAAAGAATACTTTTTGGCTGACAAAGAAGCTATGAAACGAGTTGCAGTAGGAAAGAACAAAGCATTGGAAGCACTCTACCACCCTTTGGAAACTGACTCAGTAGGTGGCACAAAGAAAATATATCAGGTTGTAAGACAAAGACAGAAAGATAAAAAAAAGATAGTAAGACACCCTTCATAAGGGATGCCAGCAACAGTCTACTCACCAGTCCACAGGACATCAAAAATAGATGGAAGGAATACTTCCATTGAGCTTCTGAATGAAGAAAAACTCACTGAAGCTGTACTGCCCCAGACACAGCCTATGATAGGAGAAGAAGAGGAACCCACCATACAAGAAGTAAGAGTAGCACTTATGAAAATGAAGTCAGGGAAAACAGCAGGCTCAGATGAGGTTTCAGCAGATATGCTAAAGATGTTGGGTGAGATAGGAGAGAAATGGCTTTTGAGGGAACTTATTGTAGTGTGGAGAGAAAAGTGTATCCCAGATGACTGGAGAGCATACTTGTGTCAGTGTACAAAAACAAAGGAGACATCCACAATTGTGGGTAGTACAGAGGTATGAAACACCTATCACATTGCATGAACATTTTGGAGAGGATGATTGATGAATGGCTACTTAGAGTAGTAGAAATTAAGGTGGGAGATGAGCAGATTGGATTCAGATCACGATGCAGCACAACTGACCATATGTTTATAGTGAGACAGATAGTTGAGCAGTTGAGAAGAAGCTAGAGATGAGTAAGAGTCCATATGGGTTTCCTTGACTTGGAGAAAGCATATAACAAGGTCCCACAAAAGTTGATTTGGGCAGTACTGTGGGGTTTGAAGTCCCAAAACATTGGAAGAATTAGTGCAGCTATGAACAAGGACCCAAAGACTCAGGCAAGAACAATGTTCGGTCTCACAGAGGGGTTCAGAGTGGCAGTGGGTGTATACCAGGCTTCAGCTCTGAATCCACTGCTGTTTATACTGTTGATGGACTGCATTAGTAAACAGGTCAGACGCGACAGATCAACAAAGTTGCTGTATGCAGATGATATGGCATTAAAGGCAGAATCTGAGCAAGAACTTCAACATGGATAGGGGAATGGAGTGGAAAACTGAACTCACATGGGATGAAACTAAGTACAGATAAGACAGTGGTAATGGCATCAAATTGGGGAATCCAGAAGACATTGAGAACTGAGGTAGAAGGGAAGACAGTGGAACAGGTTAATAGCTTCAAGTATCTGGTAGGGTCGGTTGAGGAAAAGGGAAGTCTGAATGAAGAGGTGAAAGCTAGAAGCAAAGGGGCCAACTGGCATAAAGTGTCAGGTGTAGTGTATGACAGAAGAATGTCATAGAAGCTAAAAAGTAAGATGTACAAAACAGCGGTGCAACCAGTACTACTTTATGGTACAGAAACCTGGGCAGTAAAGGCAGACCAGTTGAGAAAGCTAAAGGTGATGGAAATGAAGTGCCTGAGAAGAGTGGTAGAATGCACACTGTAGGGACATACAAAGAAATGAGGACATAAGAGCAAAAGCCAAAGTAGCTCCAATTGCAGATAAGATCAAACAGATTATGGTGGTTTGGGCACTTGTGCAGAAAAGCAGAAGACAATCTGGTGAATAAGATTTCAGACAGATAGTAAGAAGCTAAAATGAAACAAGGGCATCCACCAAAGAGGTGGATGGATTGTGTGAGAAAAGATCTTTGACAGTCAGGCATGAATATCAAAGAAGACAGGAGTGTAGCACTAAATCAAGATAGATGGCAACAGGTAACACGACATCCCGATCCAATGCAGGAAAAATGGGAAAAAGGGGGTTGATGATGATGAAAGTTTTCCAGTTAATGGAGGGATAGTTGAATTCTCCCAAGTGAGTTAGGGTCAATAGAGAGGAATGTAAGTTGGATAAGATATGCCTCATGGCCTGCAGGCGATATGTATGGAGTTTTGTAGTTATCTGTAGTATAGTACAAATTTCAATTTACTGTGTGCAGAATATGGAGAAGATCAAGGTTCTTGTCGTTCCGGACTTAAACGTCTGGAGGCAGGATGGCTTCTTAGGAGCAGAGACATGCCCCTTCCAATAACAAAATATTTTTCTACATTGGGTCTAAACGCAGAGCTGTAGCTAGCTCACCTAGCATCCAGTACTACCTCACAAACTGGTGATCCACAATTCAAAGCTGTGAAGCAAATAGAAAGCAAGAAAGAAATAAAAATATAGCACACTCCTCACCTTAGGAGCAGTAAACTGTCAAGAGGCAGGTCCATTCAATTCTTAACATATTTCTGACAGGAAATTTTATTTCTGATTTTTTTATAAAGAGTTAATAATTTAAACTTTTCTCTTCGATAACACCTACAAATGATTTAATTATTCCTACACTTTCCTGTCAAACTTCTACTTGAAATATTTATCCATATATTAACAAAATGAGTCACAACAAAACTAACTCTCAAGATGTCATTAAAGAAGGAGCTTCAAGTGATTTTTATCTAATATATCCAGGAGCTGTCTCTAAAAATGGATAAAGTGGAAAATAAAATAGTTTCAAAGATAGATGCACAAAGCAGATGTAATTGATTCAAGAGTCTCTTAATCAACAAAAACTAAAAATCTTAGGGATAGAAGAAGCTTTGATTGATGTGGAGAACAGACCATCGGAAGAAATAAACAGTTTTTATTAAAACAAAATACACTTTTGTTGACCAAACTGGATGACCTGGAGAACAGATCTCGAAGAAATAATATCCGTATTTTTGGACTGCCAGAGAAAATTGAAGGAAACAGCATGATAAACTTTTAACTTCCTGGCTCCCAAACATCTTTGATTTGTATGAAGTAATGTCATATGGTATCAAGAGAGCAGCACAGATGTCTTGCAGTGTCTTCTTGTAAAATTATTAGTCTGAGATCTGCTATTGTTAGATTTTTTTCATCACTTGATAAAGAATTCATTCTCAAAACAGCATGGTCAAAATTGCCCATCAAACTAGATGGAAAAATAATAATATTTGATAATGACTATTTTCCCACAGTAATCTTGAAAAGAAGAGATTTCTTACCTCTGATTAAGGAACTAAAGAAAAAGCAGATTAAAGTCCACTTGCTTTTCCTCGATAGACTACAACTATTTCTTTTTGAAGAGAGAATTTTTGTGGACCTAGACTCTGCGTGATCTTTTCTACAAGCAAAAAAAAAAAAAAAAAATAGAACAACCTGAGGAAACGGATTGGAGTAACAGTTCCTTGAAATGAGTGGCTGAGAGAAATGGCTGGAAAATTCATAAAAAAAGAAGAAATTATAAGAAAAGTGGCTATCTAATTTATTTTTAAGAGCTTGCAGACTTCATGTTTATTATATTTTAATAATATTTTTTATTCATTTACTTCTTTACTTGAAGAAGAGAATATGCAATTCTGCATTTTTAAGGTAACTTTACAATCATTATTCTATTTAAACGTTTGTTTTTTATAACTTTATATGCTTGTTTTCATAAATTGTCATTTACAATAAGTCAAAGTCAATGTGTGAACCTTTACAGCACACTGACAATTGATTTAGCAAATAGTTTGTTTTTTCGGCTATAGAAGGTTGATATTTTAATTAAGTCTTACAATTTAACTACATAATGGGCAGGTGCGCCACATGTAATAGTTTTAGTGTTAGTCTAAGTTAACATGACCTTACTTAGAATGGCTAAATACAACTGAAATGTCATTACTTGCTTGAGTTAAATAGATGCAGCCTACATTCCTTTTTAATAGCCTAGATGTAGATTTTCCATGATTATAATTTTTACATCTGCAGTAAGGTCACCTGGAATGCTTTCGTGTTTGAAGTGGTTGATTTAGCATACTGGGAGAGAGTTGGTAAGCTCTATAGTTTTGTCTTGCTTTATTATTTTTTTTTTATAATATAATTGTGGCTCTTTAGTTTTCCAGCAATCTGATGTGGTAATAGGTTTCCTGAGATATTATTGTTGCATTTCTGTTTACTGGGTTCTCTCATTGCCTGTGGAGCATGCTTCTCAAAGATGTGCTGAAGGTGAAAATTGTTCTGATATATTGGTGCTTTGGGAAACAGTTAACTGTTTATGTTGTAATGCTTTGTGCTGACTTTGAAGATCGTTTTTTGTAATGGAGTGATTTTTCTGGGTTAAGATGAGTTTGCTTTGTGTGGGGTGTTATGCTTGACTGCTTGTATGGGATCAGACTGGGGTTGTCTTGGATTCTTATTGTTGATATGTTGTTTCATTTGGGAGGAGGGCATCTGAGAGGCTGTGGGGAATTTGAAGGTAGAGGCTTGGTTTTATTTGGTGCATGGTAATGATTATATCTGAGTTGGTGATCTACTGCTTCTGTAGCTCCTAAGTCAAATGATTATAGCACAAGTAAATACTTGTTTGTATGAAGCTTATTTTATATTCTTGTCCTTTTTTGTTAACCTCATTTTCCCACCATGCATATGGAAGTTCTGGCTTTGATGTGCTGTTCTGGCTCACTGGTTGTTTCAAGCAGGAATAGAGGTGGTCAGAATGCTCGACAAGCTTAATATGTGTGATGAACTACATAAATAAAGAATGAATGGCATGCAATGTAAATTTGGTAGTGACATCATGCATACATTGCTGATAAACAAATATCAGTTTTGAGGTTTCAAAACCTAATTGACTCATATTGAGTTAATATGTGAGTGTTGTAGGGATATATTTCCTCATCAGTCTGGATAGTTTTGTGACATTTATTAATTCAACCTCATCCACTCCAAGTTCTAAATTTATAGTAATTTTAATTAACTTGGGTCTTTACTTGAAAGAGTTGGTAACCTAATTCATATCTTTGTCTAACAGGGCTGTGAGAGGCTGAGGAGGTTGTTGACTTTTTTTTATTCCTCTGTAATGATAATGAAGTATATTTTTGGTAGCTCTGCTTATTAATGTCCTATAGTGTTTTATCGGCTATTGTTTCCTTAGAGCTAGTGCGGCTATCAAACTATATTAAATGTCCAAATGAATGGCTGTATTGTTATAAAACTGATATTATTACTGAAAATCATTATTCTATACTTCATATTTTGCAAAAAATATCCAGCTATCTAGTAATGTCTTTGGCTTATTCATAGATTCTCTTACATATCAAGTCTTGTACTATTTTGACATTCACAGCATATATGAAGTTTTACTATTTAATGGGGGAACTTAATACTTTTTAGAAAAGGAGCAAGTTTCCAATTCTGTGAATGTGAGAGCAAATATGATGTTCCTACCAAGAAGTCCATCCCCTGTGCTGATGAAGTACCAAGTCCTGGGTCATTCTAAGGTATATTTGCCATCCACTGCTATAGGCAGCATAGCAAATAATGTGAGATAGCCTCAGATGAAAAGCACAACTGTCCTAGTTAATCTAGTGGTTATATGGTTTGAGTACCAGTGAGAAGCACATATAGTAAGGATTTGTTCAACCACCATGGCATCACCCAAAAACAAAGGACAGAACCCACATTTTGTCATACATAACCATAAAACAGATATCCAGAAGGGTTAACTAGATACCATTGTCTGTTAGACAAATATATGGACATTACTTTGGGACTAGTTAAAAGCTATTCAGTCATGTTAGCCTGTACTAAGGAAATAATAAAATCAGAAAATAGCATTTTCTTCTATTGTCCTTTCTGTGGTAGGTCTTGTACATAAGCAAGAGCATTTTCAAACATTTCAGTGACTATCATGGCCAACGCGAAAGCCACTGACATGGTATGGCGGCTTTCATCTCCAGTGAGCTTATCATTTTCTTGACCCATCCCAGACAATCCGGGGAACCACTCTGAAGAAAAATGTCATTGCTGACTCTTCACATCTTGAATGGGTAATCATAACAGTACATTAAAAGGAAGTGGGCTAAGGTCCAGCTATTTGTTTTACTTATATCCTTGGTGAGTCAGTTTGCAGGTAACTCTATGACTTAATCACAGCCTTATGCTTGGTGGAATACAGCATTTATTTATATTTATAAATATATACTCATATATTAAGTGGGAGGCATGTGCACAAAGATGGTGAGGGACACTATAGTTGGTGTTTGATGGTAATTCACTCACTTTCTAGAAATGGCTCTATTTTAGAGGTGTGTTGCTGGAGATATCTAACCAATCCAGCAAGTAAAATTGATCACCATGGGCTACATATATAATACACTAGTGTCTGCAAGTCAGATGCACCAAGTAGTCCTTTCCTGAGCATAAAAAATGATATTTTTCACAGATCTTAGCCTGCTTATATAATCTAACGTAACTGCAAATGGTTCTTTTATGCCTTCTTACTATTTTCAGACTTACCCTTTATATGACCTGAATGCAAGCCGATATTATTTTTAGGAGTACAGAATTAGCTTTTCAAGTGTGTCCCACCTACAACTCAGAAATAAGTATGATAGCACTGAATGGAAATTATAACAATCCCCTTTAAGTTAGGACCATGCTTGATAAAGGAGTCATGTAACACAGCACTGGTCCAATTCATTCCCTGCATACTTACAAAGTTTATTCTGGAAAATGCATTTCTCGGGAGATATTTTATAGAATCCCTTGTACAACATCAATCAGACTGATGTGCGTGTTCCCAGGTGGTTAGAGTGGCGTGTGGTTACATTTGCATTTACTCTCCTTAGTAAGATGAATTTTAACTTGTTTTAAAGCTTTTATGATTATAAGCTATGAAATACATATGTAGCAAACAGCGATAAGCTTAAATATGTGTTTATGAATATATGTGTGGTATACTGTGTATATTAGGATTTCTGTTCTTATTTCTTTCAATATTGTGTTAATTAGAGGCTTGGCAGAATTCTGCAGTTATTCTATAAAACCATTGAAGGGAATCCTATTAGGGCACTGAGCAAAGAAGTGCTGCAGCCACAAAAGAAGCCAAACTGAGCTTTCATTAAGCAATTAGAATATGAATAATTTAATAATTAGCAGCACAAACCAAGATTAAGCCAATTTGTTTTTAGTGCTCTGAAAATGACAGAAACAATATGATACATGGCTATTAACATCAAAACTGAATGGGCTGTTTTACTTAGTACTGTATTATGGGCTGGTTGACCACACATCTATAAGGCAGGAAGTTGTAACCGTTGTAACAGAATAAACAAATCTTGCTAAAGGTGGTCAGTGATTGAATGACAATAGTATTCATTGGCCCATATTGCCAGCTATGGTATTAATACAATTTTCATACAGGAAAGTGAATCCTTTCATATTGCAGTTAGGAGAGGTAAATAATCATTTTCTGTAAATTTTAATAAGAGGGAATATTTATTTGAAACAGGTGAAACAGAATATGATTTTTGTCATGTTTATGTGATACTACTGTCATCACTGCCACTGTGTTTATATATTATAATCAATATGATTCAAAGTCAGTCATGACATCAATACACTGCATTCATGCTTCCTGATGGTTGGGTGGCAGGGGTGCAAAATTATATTATTCTATTTCACTTAAAAATTAACATGTCTTGCATCAATGTGCATTTTCTGAGTAACTATGAACTCTAATGCCTATTCTTATTAACTGACTATGATTCTGAGAGATTTACCAAGAGAAATAAAAGCATTATAAACCTCTATAACTATTTAAAGAGAAACTGCTTTTATAATTGTTTTTGGATATGTTAATTAGAAATTATTGAGTGACAGGACAATAGGTGAACCTATTGAATAATAATTCAGCTGCTCACTCATTATTAAAATCTTAGGACAAAAGTTCTGAAGCTGTATCTCTTCACAATATATCTCTTAACTGTACCAGTTTTCGATGTGTGATCTGATTTTGATTTGTATCTTTGGTCTGTTTTTTTGGGAAGTTTGTAGCATTTTGGTAGATTGCTGGGATGAACTGAGGATTGTAGACATCAAGTGATGATATACATTGAAATTTCTGATCTAAAATCCTTTGGAAAATGTATGTTGATGCAGACCCTGTTACTCCGGCTGCTTTTTAGGTTTATGAGAACAACATTTGAAGCCTATTTCTATTTGTGGTCCTTTGTCCTCCCATTTTGTTCGGTCTTGTTTGGGTTTTGTTTTCTTGGGAGGTTGAGGGGTATGCTCTGTTACAGATACTATGTTTTAAATCCAATGGTAAAGGCCAATACTTACATATTTGTATATCTTTATATTATGTATACCTGATATTCATGTATTCAGATACAATGAAAACTATATTCTTTCTGGCATCAATTGCAGTTTAGATTTGGAAAATTTACAAAAGTCTTGGCTTTGTTTTAATCTAAAAATGGCAGATAAATGCACAGCTTAGAAGCATAAACTATTCTTTTAAATACTGTTTAAATATTGTTTTACACAACATTTCACAACAAATATCTAAATATTTTAAATAATTTGATGACTTACTTTATTTTCTAATTTGTCATGTTATGCATGTAAACAAACTGTGACTTCCTATGAAAATACTGTGTATATGGATATATCCTTTCTAAAATGTCCATTTTATGTTGTACAAGTATTTTTGAATTATCATAAGGAAGTATCTTTAAACAAATATTCACTTGCTTTTCTGACATGATCATAATGATTAATACTTGCATTTTCATATATTTGGTTTCTGCTATTATATTCAATATGTAATTTGATAAAAGATTTCAGAGACTGCTTTGTCTTAATCATTGGATGAGCCCTTGGAGGATTATTAATGAGGCTTCTCTTCACTGCTATTGAGACCTGATATATTCATGAACATATGCAAAAGCAAAACTATTTAATATTGTAGGCTTTGTTTTAGTCGAGCTGCTAGAAAGAATAAATATTGCTCTTATTTGTATTACGATGGGTTCTTCCAGTATTGATAGAACTTATTACTTAGATTGTTACACAAGTTTCTTTTTGAATTATATTATTGTGTTTGGATCTGGAATTAATGCAAATGCCTTTATTGTGTGGTTCTGATCAGATTCAGTTGCATTGTTTTTTTACAAGATCTATTAATTAAATGTATTCTTATTTTTTACTATTATTTTAAAATCTTTTCAATCTAATATATTATTTTTTCACTTATTATATTTCACTAATCTTTATTATTAAATAAAGTTCTTAGGAAATATGGCATTTTATATATAAATAGTTTCACATGGACACTTGCTGTGAAGCTTTTTAATAAACTTAAGCAATAAATTGTTCAATTCATACAGATCTAGTTTAACATGAGAGTTAATTCAATATATATAACATTCTTTAGATAACTTTTTAATTTTATTTTACTATAAAGATATAGATATGGAATGATGGAGATGAACTAATTCTCCTTCTTTTGTTAGTTAGGATGACTTGGATAGAATTGCAATCTAAGCCTGGAGTTATATACTCCATGTGTGGTAGGATAGTAAAAACTCCATTATGTTGTAGAGTTGTTGAGATACTTATTCTTTTTTGGTGTCTACAGTCAGATGCTTGTTTCATAATAGTATTCTTTCAAAATCCACTGTATTTCCCACAAGTTACATTCATTTTTATAGTGGCTTACATAGGTTACTACATTATAGATTACAGAAATCCTTACATAAATTATTTAGGTTATAATAGATGATGAACTTAAACTGTCTATAAGTCAATATTAATGGTTTGAATAATGGCTGCAAAAGGAGTAGTTTCTATAAATATTTAAAACTATTTTCAACTCAAGTTATATTTGTTCAAGAAGCACATCTATTAACAATATAGATAGACTTAATAATAATATACAGTAATAGCCAGTTCCCATTTTAATCAAAAAAGAAGAGGAGTAACTATTTTGTGGAAAAAATCTTTACTTATACCACATATTTAAGCACCTATAATGAGGATAAAGGCATGTCTTGTCTAGTTACTATATTAACAGGAACATATATTCCTTAGTTAATCTATATTGGATACCTGGTCTAGGTGTCAAACTAGCGAAAATTCAAATAGATCAGGTCCTTCAATATTCAAAGGGTAGCCTCATTGTAGCCAAAGATTTTAATTGTATTTTACATGAAAAAATACTAATACTAAGGGGAAGTGTAAAATATCTGTCACTGCAAATGCATTAATAAACTTTACAAATATATTTAACATTAAAGATACTAATGAATTTTTAGTTAGTGACTCTCTCATTTTTCACTCATTTCTCAAATAGACATGGCACACAATCAAGAACTGATAGAGTTTTATTTCAAATGATTTAGTTACTTATTTAGATAATATTAAAATAAATGCCTAGCCAATTTCAGATCATAATGCCATAGCATTTATTTTTTTAATTATAACAATAACATTCATATTAAAAGAATGCTGGCATATATTACTAATTTGGCAGATTTTAAAGAATTCTTCAACAAAGAGGTACACATTTATATAGAATTTAATAATACAAAAGATGTACCAGAAGCTTATATATTGGATGCTCTTAAATCCTATTTATATGGAAAATTATAAATTGGTATTCATTAAAAAAGAAGCATTAGGATAAGGATTTAAATGATTTACAAGAACGAACTTGATAAAAGTAGAAAATCAAATTAACAATATCTAATTAAAAGAAATAAATGATCTGCAAAATAAATATTTAGAAATTCCAAATAAAAAAATAAAATAAACTTGGAAAATGTTAAATTAGCAAATTACTCAATAAACCCAAAATCTTTACATAAAATTGCTTCTAGAACTAAAATGATAACCAAATCAAATCACATTAAAAAATTATACACTGAGACAAAAAGAAAAAAGTTAATGCAATTGAAAATATTCATAGACAACTTAGAAGATATTTTATCAAAATTAATCAATTTAATGCAGTAATGGATTTGTAAGAAGCAATAAATGTTTTTATTAGAAAATACACTAAAATAAATTGACAAATCAACATTTTAAAATAATTGATAAGCCTATATTGTTGCTTAAACTTACAAATCAAATAAACAAATTAAAATCTAGTAAAGCCCTAGGCAATGATGACATAATTTCAAAACTTTTCTAAATTAATGCACAAAAATGCATTAAATATTTTACTTCCTACTTTTCATATAGCTAAAAATTTAACAGTAGTCCCTCCTTCACTTATTTCCCCAATTTTAAAATCTGATAAGGATTATTTGACATTAATAAGTCTAGATATCAACAATGCATTTGACACAGTTAATTGGGACTATATTTTGTTAGTATTGCAAGACTGTAACTTTTCAGTAGACTTTCAGCAACTTATAAAAATGTATGTGATAATTTATCTGCCTAATTAAAAATAGGTTCGTATATCTCACAATCAATTTCGATCACCAAAGGTACAAAGCATCGTTGTCAGCTGTCACCATTGCTATTCACTTTGATTATGGAACCCTTTGCAAACTACATAAGATCAAAATCAGAAATTATAGATGTACAATTTGGTCATAATCTAAATTCAAAAATACTTTTCTTTGCAGATGATATTTTATTGACATTAACAGATAAACATTCTTAGTTCCTTTTTAAGGCTATCAAAACTTTCAATCCAAATCAGGCCTCATATTTAATGAAGATAAAACAAACATTTTATATATAAACTCTACTATTTCTAGCATGGCAAAAGAATATTCTAAATATATAGTTAATGATGATAAAATATTCAGGAATAATATTAACTAAGAACATTAAAGATGCAATTAATATAAATTATAGTTATAGTTTAGACAACATTAAAACTCTTATTAACAAATGGAATAAATTATTTACAATAGAAGAAAGACTTTTAATTGTAAAAATGATAATACTACCAAAAAATGCTATATATAATTCAATCCTTAGCCTTTCCCATTCTTAAATATATAACAGCTTTCAATACCCTAATACTTACATTTATTTTACATCCCAGCAGACCTAGATTTGCACTCAAACACCATCTAAGTACTTGGACTTGCAGAGGAATAAGTTTATCAGATATAGAATTATATTCTACTTCCACCATTATAAAAACAATTATTTCCTGGACAAATAAAAATTATTCTGCTAAATGGAAAGACATACAAGAAAGTGTCCTTATAAAAAATAATCAACTAATCTATAAGAATTATAATAAAATAACTAGCAATAGCTTTCTTTTGTTATTAAAAGAATTTATATTGGGATATCAAAATCCTTTAATAAATTCAGCCTCCACCACCATAACAATGTTTAACTTCAGAAATATTGTTTATAGAGAGTGAGAATATACAGCCTAGCTATTCTTAACATTTCCTATAGCATATACACAAAACAATATTAACACATTTAACACATTTACAATGAATACTTTTAAAGTTAATGTTCTGGTTTCAATTAATGGACAAAGACAATTTACATTCTCTAGATTTTATATTAAACAAATTTAACTTAAATAGCGAAATGTGGCTGAATATTCAAAACTGTAGGTACGCTATAGAAAAAAGAATAAGTTTGATGCATGCATCAATAAAAAAGGATATTCCAAAATTTATAGGAATTTTGATATTGTTTTTGCATCAAAACATCCCAGAGAAAGGATGCTTATCCAAAATTTATAAGGTAATGAATACTAAGTCAGATCATTGTAAAGATAATTATTGGATATAATTTATAACTATCAACAATTATTACATGAGAAGAAGTGAGAAAGAAATTATGCTTACTTCTTTTGCATGAACCACGATGTCATTAAAGTGGAAATTATGGAAATTTATACATAAAGCCTTTATTACACTTCATAAAATATAATTAATGTATAAAAAGAATATTGGTTGTTGAAGATGTGGGTTGACTATTAAAGCTGATGGGCAACATAATATTTGTGAATGTATTATATTTAAACCATTTTGGCAAATTCCAATTCTTTTTTACAAGCATTATTCAATGATAATTTCTTGTTAAATAAATAATTAATTTGGTTTAATACCCCAATTCCTACATGTGTTAAGTTAACTGACTATCAGTTGCAAGGATAGTGATTACAAAAAATTGGAAAAGTGTTTAACATTTCAACCAAAACCTGTCAATTGGAGATTTTATCAATTAAAGAAAGAACCACTAGAATGACCTCTTCTTTAAATTGGTAGATCAAATTCAAGAGATTTTAAATAAATGGATATTAAACCAAACATGAAATATAAATTTGTTAAATACTTGAATTTATCTTTGTTATATAAGTAGACACCTTGTAAATAATTAATCTTGTTTTTTTATTAATGCTTAATAACTTTTATGTAGCAACACAATTTCTATATATATAAATTGTTATGATATATTTTGCTATTCATTTATAATTCATAATAAAATAATATTAAGAAAGAAAGAGACAGGTCTATTCATTTATATTCAAGCAAGACTTAGGAGCAAACCAACAAAATAATCTTGTGCTCCTAACATCTCTCCTAAGGAGTGCAAAGTCCACCATGTCCTTCAAAACAAGAGTCTTCTACCTTTAAAAAGTGCAGCAAGCCTATTGTACAATTTATAACACACAGAGCACTGAAGCTAGTGATTCAGTACTGACTGCTAGAGCTCAGAAATGCCAGTACACAAATGAATGCTAACACTGCACTACTAGACAATTGACTTGTGCTGACTGTACCCCCTAACAAGTTGAGGTCAGCACAGCTCCCACTCTTCACTATGCTCCTGTCTAAAAGAGTGGCAGGAAATAAATTCCTGCATGATGGGGTTGCTGTCAATGTTCTGAAACCATGTTTTAGTAAGTATGCAGATATCTATATTATTAAGAATTAAGAATGTCTGTGTGGAATACAATTTCTAGTTTAGAATTCTATCACTGTGCAGTGCTACCTTTATATAGTTTTGACTTATAATGGATATGTAAGTAATCTGAGGTAACTGACCTTGCCTAAAAAGGCACTATGGATGGGGATGTTTTGGCTAGTATGTAGAAGCCATGAAAAGAGAGGTGCAGGCCAACCCTAGCAAAAGGGTTGCTGATCAGCTCCTCCCAGGTTGGTATATATATTGGATCCCTTTAGGATGACACTAATAGCTAAGCCAATAATCGAAGGTCATTATAGTTTATTTGTATTGTGATATCATTTGTTGTGATTGTAGGATACTGCTCAATACTAATTTCACACTAATTTCAGCTTCACATTTATGTCCCTCTTAATATGATCCAAGTAGCTAGGACTCAAGTCATTGACTGACACAAGTAATAATCACATCATATGTGTACTTAAAGAGAAAGGACTTGAAGCTCTTAGCAAAACTGCAGATCCTGACACCTGACAGGCAGGTAACCATCATTCTGTCTTTGCACAGCCTGGTGAGTGGTGAATCTGTGTGTTTGACTATCACCTATGACTAACACATTGCCAGATATATGGTCTCAGCCTTGCTGCTTAAAGGGATTCAGCCTGCCAGCTCAAAGACTCCTTTTTGCACTTGTGTTTTTCAGCTGTATGTGTATGTTAAGCACAACAGTAATAAAGTGGGAAATACATTAGATCAGTGGTGCACAACGTCCTGCCCTGGGGCCAGATCTGGCCCTCGATGCAACACCATACAGCCCCCAGAGAGTAACCAACTTTTAAAAAAAAAAAAAGTGAAAAAATGCTATGCCTTACTACAGTCACGCAAACATTTCAGCGTGTGCTTACTTACCTAATTGACTGCAGTTGTGCACACCTCTAATTTTAGCTGCAGAAGTAGCTATTCTTTGTTGTTTATAACTTGCAGTCTGTAAACAGTAGTAACTTTCTGTAAGAGTTTGTAATAAGTCATGGCTTTAAACTAGAATAAAGTTAAATGCAAAGTTGATATAGAAAACGGGCAATTTCATGACTGCTGTCTTAAGTAAAAATGCTAGTCACCTGTACCTATTGTTAACTCATAACAGCTTACTATGTTTTGAGGTGGCCCACAGATACATTAAGAATTTGTGTAGTAGCCCTCCCCACAAAAAGGTTGTGCACCACTGCATTAGATGGTACAATAAGATGAATAGTATAAGTCAGTGGATGCTACATTCAGGAAACAAATGCTACAAACAGAGCAACAAAGTATATATTCAGTAGTTTGTAAGCATTAAATAATTACACAAATAGGAAGCCTAGAAGTGCTTAAAAGGTAAACAGAAGGAGGCAGTAGAATACAGTTGTAGGATAACTTGTGTAATGCAAAGGTAGAAAATAGCAAACAGAAGCAAAAATAAGCTCCCACATTCCACCATTGAAATATAGCTACAATGCACACTGTGCAGCAGCATTGAATAATGTGAAATGTAAACTACAATGGAACCTAGCAAACAATATATAGGGAAAAGTTACCTAGATATTAGCCTACCCCAAATGGAAGTGAAGACAAATAGTTAATGTATGGTATCAGTGTAGGTAAATAGTTAATGAAGGGTACTATTGAAGACAAACAAGTAATGCTGGTACTAATGAAGACAAATAGTTAATGTGGGTTACTAGCTGTGGTTGAGTTTGCTAAGGGAAGTAAACAGGCTGGAGAAGGAACAGAATACTACAAATGCTCCTTTGTTTGGTGCCAGCTGAAGTTAAGAGTAGGAGACAAATAAGTAAATACACCTGCATTACTCTTTTTCTGCAGTTCATTACTGTCAACAGTAAGCACATTTCTTAAAGTCCATATAAATAGTTCTTTAGGTTCTCAAGTTAAATAGCCTGTGTTCTTTGAGGTTATGCATAACTAGATAACTTCCTTTAAAATATAAGTTTTGATAAGCTCCAGATTTTAATACAAGTGGTTAAAATACAGTTTCTCAAAACACTGAAATTATGACAAGTATTTTTACCTTCAATTAAATAGGGATGAGCTGATGTATTTAGGAAAACACTGTATCCATTATTTTCTTTATCGACACAACATGTTAAGTTTATGGTATTCCCGCTGTTATTTCCTTTCATTAAAATAGTATCATACGTGAAAATGTTCTCTGGAAGTGGATACACAGTGATATCTTTCAAATCAGGAATACTCTTCACAAGTCCATCTCCATAAACATATTCACATGTATAAGAACCTATAAAAAACATACATTACATAATCATTAAAATCAAAATACTTGTTTTCAAATTTTAAAATCCAGTGACATCCTAAAATATATGAAGTATCCTTCCAAATAAGAGGTAATAAAAAGTACAGAACAATCTAGAAAGTTTATTGCATGAATCACTATCATCACTAAATGTCAGAATAAAAAAAAGCTGTTTGTAATCAGTAGTGTTGTTTTTTTTTTCTTCTGGTTTTACATAGGGTGATTTTTAATGGGACCAATAACCCAATAGCCAAACATACAATCCCCTTTTTTCTTTGTTTTTAAAAACTTCTGCCTTTTCCATTTCTGATTTCACAGATTATTGCTTTATTTTTCTATTCTGATAATGTCTGAAACTGTTGTAGCTTTAAATGTCTTTCAGTGGTACACATAATTAAATGATGTTTCATTTTCAGGAAAAAAAGAAACTAGAGTGCAAACTGCAAGAAAATGTCTACACTGATATTAGTTATCATTATAAATTGCTTAGCTATAGTTTTACTGTCTTCATAAAAATCTGAATAACTTCTACATTAGTTTGCATGGAAGGTATAAAGATACTTAATGTTTATTCTTCATAATTTTGAACTTAGCAAGATAATGAAAATGCTTTTTCAAATGTATGTCTTATTAAAGATGCTGTGACAAACTTATTGGGCCGGATTCACGAAGACTTGCACAGAGTCTAACAGTAGAGTAAGACACCAGACAGCCAATATGTCTGCCAAGCGATCCAGGAAAAGCTGGCAAGGGCGTGCATGAGAGCTCCTAAAACTACTCTTGCACGGACAGTGTTATGTTATGCAAATTACCTCATTTGCTGCTGAAAGCTATGCAAATGAGGTAAATTTGCGATCCAGGAAACACTAACCTGTCCGAGTAAGAGTAGTGATTTTTGCAGAAATGTACTCAGTTGCTAACGGAGTACCGTTCTGCAAATAGCAAATCAGAGCTATGACAGCTCCAAATAAAGGATGCATCCAGTTGAGGAAGCATGCCAATGGCCAAATATAAGGCCATTGGCATTTTTATCTGTTGCAAAATATAAAAAAAATATTTTTTTTTTCCCAGATCTCCGATGCTTAAGCGTAGCGCAGTGCCGTGCAAATGTGTGGCGCTCTAAAAACCAGAAAAAAATAAAATAAAAGCCAAAAATAGGCATTTTATTAAAAATATTCTTCTGCCATGCAGGTGAATGGCAGTCTGAGAACATGGATACTGAGTAGTGGTTGCTAAGGGGGGAAGCTCAGTCTGAAAGATGTAACCAAGCATTAGTAGGCAATCCTATGCAAATGAGGATAAGGATAGTGAATCCCAATTTTCCCTGCCATGTGAACCATGTCCCTAGAGTGTAAGAGTAGGATTAGGGGAGTAACAGAGTAGAAAATAGGTGACATCATGAGGGGTATGTATCAAAGACTGTAAGCTTATTGGAGCAGAGTGGCATATGTTTGCTGTAAGTTACTCAGGACTGGAAGAGGTGTGTCTACAGTTGTCTTAACTGAAACCCAGAAACCGAAGGTGTATGCAGTGGATATCACTAAAGTTTCTTGCAAAGATGCTTACACATGTGCACGCCTGTAAACCCGTCTAAGCCTGTGTGCATGTGTGTGCACCCGTGTAAGCCTGTGTAAGGCTGTCTAAGCCTGTGTGCGCACATGTGCACCCACCTAAGCCTGTGTAAGCCTGTGTAAGTCTGTGTGCATACGTGTGCGTGTGTTTGCGCTTGTTTGCGCAGCGCTGCCCCCTGTGCAAACAGAAAGGGAAAAGGAAGGAAAAGAAGTAGTAGGAAGTTAACCAAGGAGAACTAGCAGAGCTGCCAGGTGAAATCAATCAGAATCAGCCAATTACACAGGCAGTACACTAGCCCAGCCCAGCCCAGCACTTAAAACTCTGCAAACAACATCCCTCCCATGTTTTTCTCAGAAACACTGCAGTCTGCAAAGATAAGTGAAAACTTAAAAAGCTTAACTAAGACAAAAAAATGTTAGGGGCTGCCATTGCTATTATAAGGCAACATGTGCAAGATGGTGAGGGTGGTGCCATTGCGAATGCTGCTGAGCAACCCACAGAGAGGAGATGGAGAAGAGTGTACAGACCCAGGGTAACCTACCAGGGGCTACATGAACTGAAGATAGTGGAGCACTATAGAGTGGACAGAGATCTCCTGCAGCAAATAGTTGAGCTGTGCAGGCCATGCCTCACACACAGAACCAACAGAGGGGAACATATCCCAGCAGAAACCAAGGTATGTGCTGACCTAAGAATACTAGCAACAGGTACCTTCCACAGACCAACTGGTGATATGATGGGGATTTCACAGGCATCAGCATCCAGGGTACTGCACCAGTTCCTGAATGCCATGTCAGCACATGTCGGTGATCATGTATATTTCCCCAATTCCCATGAGGTATTGGCCAGCAATATGCATCTCTTCCAGCAAATAGCGGAATACCCTGAGGTAGTGGGTGCAATTGACTCCACACACATACACATCAAAGCACCAGCCAGTGAGCAGGGTAGGGCCTACATCAACCGCAAGGGCTTCCACTCCATCAACTGCCAGGTTGTCTGCGATGCCCTGGGCATAATACTGAATGTGTGTGCTGGCTGCCCTGGAAGCTACCACAATTCCCATATCTGGCATCTGATGCAGCTGTACCAGACATTTGCCAATGGGGACATCCCTGACTGTCACCTAATGGGGGATGCTGGATACACACTGGAGCCGTGGCTGATGACACCCATCAGAAATGCACACACACCTGAACAAGAACTCCATAATGAGGCACATGCACAAACACAAAATGTAATCGAGCATGTATTTGGGATGCTCAAGTCACTGTTCCAGTGCCTGGACGCATCTGGTGGAGCCTTACAGCACTCACCAACTACATGTATCCAAATTGCCATGGTATGTGCCATGGTACACAATATGATCCTGCAAAAATACCTGCAGCAGGAACAGCATGGGGCAGGGCCAAACAGCCCCCAACCATTGCCAAGGCCTGCAAAGGCACAGCATGACTCGGAGGAGGAACAACCTGAGCCTGCCCCAGTAGGCAGAAGGAGGCGTGCCCAGTATACCTTGGCCTTGACAAAGAGGCAACACATAGCACATACACTGGCTCAGTAGGAACCCTGGAAATGATACTTCTCTCTGACTCGCACATAAAATAAAAGAGATGCCTAACTTGACACTACCTGTTTCCAAACATGTATAGGGAGTGTAGTATGTGCATCCGACATAGGCAGCCCTGCAGCACCACCTGAGGCATGATTGCCATGTTTTAAGCAATATAAAGCAGTGCTAAGCAGTTTTTACCAATATTTAGTATATGTAAACAAAATTGCCCATGCTAACTAGCTCAACGTCAGGCCATATTGAGCAATGTTGGGCAAGGTCGGGCAAAGTTGTGCAACATCAGGTTAACATGCTCATATTTGCTTTACTGTCCCTTAAGCAGTCTGGTCTGCCCAGCATGAAAATAAAAAGCAGTGACAGAGCTCGAACCCAGGATACAGTTCACTATAGTCACAGTACTGAACTACTAAGCCATGATAGCATTTCAGTGGCACAGACACAGCAGGACAATTGTACGCTAATGCAAACACAAAGAAATGCTGTAACATGGCCCTAAAGAGGCATATGGTAACCTCACCCCCAAAGGCCTATGCAGACAGAGAACATCAGGCCAGGTGGTGTGATGTGGGTTGTGTAGGTTATGAAGTCGCAATCTAATATACATGACATTGGACGCTAAGATGTGTAGTACAGTAGTATGCCTCAAGCCAGTATGATAGGCAACAGTACAGACTGAAATGGTGTACGTACATAGCAGTGCAGGCATAGCAAATGTGTATAAGTGTCAGGTGAACCCCTCATCCTATGTAAACCCACAGTAACAATTAGGTGTGCCCCCGGATAGAAATGTACAAAGAATAGCTGTCCCCCTGTATGTAGAAATGTTGATAAGTCTATGCAAAGTGTATCATGGAAGCCCTGCAGGCACAGCATGATCCTTGTTGATCTATGACACAAAGGTGAGCCCTGCTGTAAAAATACAACTTGATTTTCCATACACATATAGTATAAATGTCTATACCAGGCATGCTCACACACTCTAACAAATGTAGTGGATTTCATTCAGCATCACACCGAAAGGTCATACTGGGCATGCTCACACACTTAAATAAACAAAGAAAATGTCAGGCAACAACATACTGAAAGGTCGTACTGGGCATGCTCACACACTTAGGCTAAATACGGAGGTGATAATAAGGGATCTATGGACAAATGTGGATAGTCATCTCTACTTCCAGAAACACATTCACAAAGTTGTCAGAAAATCATGCTATGTGTTCACACAAACTGCCAAGGTCTGTGCATGTAGGTCAAAGGAGGTTCCCACTACTCATCAGTCATCAGACCCATCAGAGAGTACCACAATACAAATGCAATGAATCTAACTAGGCATGTTCAGCAGTCAGAAAGACCACTGAAGTACAAGAGGATTACTGGCCTCAAACAGTTGCCCCATGCAACAAGACTAAATGTAACCCAATCTGTACTCTGTTGCATACTGTCTACTCAGGAGATCTCTGCCCAGCAGACAGGTCCATGTCATGGCTACACTCAGATCTGTTCTGAGTTACAGCTCAATGGCACTAAATATACAGACCCAACTGATATTGCCAAAATCCTGGCAGATAGGATCAGTGTTAACTTTACCCCCCTCTCACCCATGAAAGAGCACATCTCTATAATGGAAGACTGCAAAGTTGATGTCATCACAGCTGCACAGGTAAAAAACACTCTCCAAAGCCAGTATCACAGCAGCCATGTGACCAGATAACTTCCCAGGCTGTGTTCTACACAAACCATAGAACAAACAGGCACCACACTGTTGTACCATGCGCAGTCATAGCCTCACCTCATGCTTTGTGCCTATGGAATGGTGCACAGTGACGGTTATCCCACTACACAAGGGTGGAGACACCACAGACCCCAGGAACTAGTGCCCCATTAGCCTGATGAGCCCGCTCTTCAAGAACATGGAATGTATCATCATACAACTTATAAAAAATTACATTGGTAATCCCCAAACCCTGGACCACAACCATGTTGGGTTTGTAAAATGCAGATCATGTCTCCTAAACCTGATAGATGACACTGAAGCAGTCAACAGAACTGTAGACAAGGGTAAGGTGGTTCGCACAACCTATGTAGATCCTGCCATGGCTTACAACACCACCCCTCACTCTGGAAATATAGATAAACCCACTAAACTAGGTATAAATTGCTATGTCACAAGATGGGTTGCCAACAGGCTTACTGACAGAACACACACTGTGACAGTAGCAGACTCCAAGTATGACTTTGGACCAGTGACGAGTGCAGTACCACAGGGTCCAGTCCTGTGTCTTGTCCTGTTTATTATCTACTTCCCTGAAGTAAACTTTAACATGGAAGGTCTGTGGCTACTGAAGTTTCCAGAGGATTGCAAACTAGGAGCCATAATTGTAAACACTAAAGATGTGGACATCCTACAAAATGACCTGACTGAGACAGATGGCTGTTGTCAAAGCCATGGGCTCAAGCTCAATGCCAAAAGGTGCACTGTCATCCCCTTTGTTAAAAACTCTGTAGCCAAGAACTACAACATAGGTGGTAGTATACTTAACAATGAAAGTGTGACAAGAGACCTTGGATCACAGGTGGACAGTGGACACAACTGTGATAATCACATCCCCACAGTAGTCAGGAAACCCTCCTATGTGGCACACCTCATTAGAAAATGTGTCTCATGCAGAATAGAAGAGGAAATTGTTCCCCTCTACTCATCACTCACTAGAACTATAAGAGAGTACAATGCCACTTTTGCTATGTACCTCACAAGACAACTACAACAACTGGAAAGCCTGCAGCAATACCTCACAAAGAGCATTAGCAGCCTGAAATACATGCCATACACAGACCATCTCAAAATGCTCCATCTGTACTCCCTTGCAAATCGCCTACTCAGAGGTGTTCACTGCCTAACATACAAAGCTATGTCAAACATAGAGTGGTCGGGCATGCTCCACGTAAAACACTCACACTCCCTCTGACCTTTGGACACAAAACCACAAGTGAAATACAAAAGGAAGGGGTATACCCATTTACCTCATGGATACCCACACCTTCAGGTTAGTGGCACAGCATGAGGCCTTGGAGACCATGCAAGTGCAACTAACATTGGGCAAAGCTGCTCATCAGATTGTAGCCTGCTACAGATCACCTACCTTGCCTCAGGTACCTCACTCAGTATTCCTGAGAACAGTGGAAAATATAAAGGTCCTATCAAACACCATTATATGAGGAGATAACAACTACCCAAACATTGAGTGAGAGAATTACTCATGTACAACATCCTTTGCCCAATGTTTCCTAGAGTTTAAAAACTCTAACACCCTGGAACAGCTGGTCACCACGCCCAGTAGAGGTGACAACATACTGGACATGATCATCACCAACATGGGGAACCAGTGTTCCACAACAGAGATAAACCTCTCGCTGGCAATATCAGATCATAAAGTAATCACACTGGACATCCACATTCCACCCCCCCCCACCCAGTCTATGAAACCACTGTGAAGACATTTTCAAAAGCAATCTGCACACTTCCCAAGACCAAAGTGGAAAGTTCCAAAGGCCTCTTGCTATAGGATAATGGTATACAATCTGCCAAATCATTTACAAGTGCATCCTATGAGCATCTATAGGGATGCATGGATCGAGACATCACAAATAAAACCAAGATGCACTCCTCCAAAAATAAGAAAACAATCTGGTGGTCATTGCCCATAAATAAGCTAGACAACAGAAGGAGGAAACTAACACATGATAGAGCCAACTTCACTAAAGGAAAGGCATCACTGATCATTATTAGTTAGAAACAATGATCACTCATAAAATAATCCAAGGACAGTTTCTAAAGACAAATTGCCAAGGAATGTAAGAATAACAACTACAAAGCTTTCGGTAGCTATAACAGACATGTAGGTGTTGACTTCCAAATATGCTGTCAGCTACTGACAAACGGCAAGAAATACACTGAACCAACTTTCATTGCCTACATCCTGGGGGACAAGTTCAGTGTAAACAATCCCCCATCACCCCCAAAAGGGCCTGTGTCCATCACAGAAGGATGCAGAGCCCCAGACTTCATGGACATGTAGGTAAAGACAGCCCTCTCCAATGCTAAGAACACAGCATCAATGAGACTGGATGGTGCCCCAGGCTGCATCTTACACTAGGCCCAAAAGGAACTACACCCTCACCTACATTCACTGTTCAGACTCAATCGTACCACAGGCTATGTACCCAAAGAATGGCATACATTAACAGTCATCCAGCTCCACAAAGGGGGTGCCACAACAGAACCTGGAAAGCATTTCCCTATTTGTCTACTCAGCCTGGTCTATAAAGCTAGTGAGCAAATTGTCATGAACCCATAAGCAGAGACATTGGGGACCTCCAGACACTGGACTCTACACAACCTCACATTGTTAAAGGCAGATCCTGCCTCCTAAACATAGTTGACTTATTTCAAACAGTTACCAAGGACATAGATGGAGGTGAAAGTAGTCCACACAGCCTACCTGGATCTCACTAAGGACTTTCTACACCATTCCCCACTCTGTCATCATGGACAAGCTTACCAGCTTGAACATTAACAGCTATGTCACAGGATGGGTGGCCAAGTGGCTCACAGATCAAACACACATGTTCAGAGTTGCAGGTGCCATGTCCGACTCTAAGCCAGTCACAAATGGCATCCCACAAGTCTTGGTCCTGGGACCCCACCTGTTCAGTAGACACTGCTCAGAGGTACAGGCAAGCACGGGAGGAGTATGGCTGAACAGGTTTGCAGATGACTGCTAACTGTGGTCCATAATCGACTCTACAGCTCACACACACATCCTCCAGAAGGGTCTTACAGAGACAGATACCTGGTGTCAAAACAATGCCCTCAAGCAGAATGCCAAAGAATGCATAGTCATCCTCTTTGGCTAATACAAAATGCAAACAAATTACCATATAGGTGGTACTCTAGTATGTATGGAGAAAGTCATTAAGGCCCTGGGGACACAAGTAGATAATAAACTCTCCTTTGATGATCACATGGCCAAAGTGTTTAGACATTCCTTCTATGTAGCCCACCTAATGTCACCTAATGTAACCAATTTGACTAGTCTGATGATGTCACCATCCTACAAATATACCTGTGGAAAGTAAAACTCCCAGTAATGTTTACAGAGCGTTGTGTAAATGCATACACCTGTAGTATCATAAACCAGTTAGGTAGGGGTTTAAATCCTGTACTTCATATGTGTGTCTGTTTGTGTGTGATCTCCTTGGAGAGGAACATCCTTTGTGGAGAGTACTCAAACACCTTAAAAGTGGTATACTAATCTTTGTCAGGTCTGATGATGTCACCATCCTACAAATATACCTGTGGAAAAGAGAGCTCACAGTAATGTGTATAGCGCGTTGTGTAAATGTGTACTCCTGTAGTATCACAAACTAGCTAGGTAGGAGTTTGAATCCTGCGCTTGACAAGTGTTTGTGTGTGATCTCCTTGAAGAGGAGCAACCTTTTTGGAGAGTACTCAAACACCTTAAAAGTGGTATACTAATCTTTGTCAGGTCTGATGATGTCACCATCCTACAAATATACCTGTGGAACAGAAAACTCGTAGTAATGTGTATAGTGTGTCATGTTAATGCATACTCCTCTAGTATCATGAAGTAGTTAGGTAGGGGTTTGAATCCTGCACTTGGTGAGTGTGCGTGTGCTGCATGTGTGTGACACTGTTGGTCAATGTGCTGTGGGTTTTGCTTTTACTACTGTATGACAACAGTATGTGCATTGTACATGTGAGGTAGCTGTGTGGCAAATACATATACGTACATGTGACCTCAATTATTGCATGTGTGGGAACCCTGCTTTCTCCAAGAAGACATTTGTCATCTTTGCCACAGTGTGCTGCTGCTTTCCAGACCTTAGGTCACATCTGTATGCTTGTGACAAGGCCAGCCACTGCAGTGATCCCTGGCCTAGGTCATCCGTGTCACACACACTCATTACGGTTTCTATTGAATTGTGTGAGTGAGAGTTTATGGCCGAGGTATATGTCAGACCTGTTCAAATGCAGCAAAGTCTGTCAATGATGTCTATTCATTATAGGTGTACAACAACCTATGCAGATATGCATGCAGACCCCTTATTGCTTATGTGATCCACCGAGGGATTTCAAAATATGTTTGGAAATGTGATTATCAAAGGAGAGATGACGTAACACTTGGTTGCATGCACACATTGGCACCTGTTCTTCATGTTGATGGCTACTACCTATGTGGTACTGTGGGGATACTATGTCCCGTAAAGGTGGATGACTATACTTTGGTTGGCTTATAGCTTTACAGCATGGGTTTGACAACAGGTATCTGTCTGTATGATACCCTTGTAGAGGATGTGTGTGTCATCTGGAGAAAGCATTATAGGCCACAGTATGCATTACCAGACGTGGACGGACATATCCCTACTGTGATTGTTTGTACCTAAGAGAGCTATATGCCAAACAGAAGTGGTCTCATTAATGGGTGCAGATGAATACCACTAGTTACTGGCATAGTATAGTACCTGAAGGATCCAAATGTTACTGTGTGTCCTACATCTGTGTGTCAGTTGTCAAGACATCATCTAATGATTGGTTATGGTCAGACTGTTAAAGTTATGTATGCTACCAGAATGCAAAACAATGACAGATAGTAACAGTATCACCCACAGCAGTGTTAAACCATGTCATACACACATGTGTAGTCAAGTTCTAAAATGTGTGTAGTACAATGCATACTGGTCACCAATAGAAACTATGGAGTGTTACTGTGTAATACAGGGCATGTCACCCTGCCCATGTGTCCACTATGCACATACATGCAGACAGTGAACCTCCAACATGTTCACAAATGTACACCTGCAAATCTGTGCTACACACATCCCACACATACTGTCCACTCTCTAACACATGCTGCCAATACTACACACATCAGCCAAGTGGCACGTGGGTGGACAATACACTATTGGAACTAACCCTGGTGTAAACAATACTACATTGACAATCATAGCTTTAATGCATCATGCCTGCTCAGCTACACCTTCAAGCATATCATTACACTCTACTGCTGACATCATGCTAACATTGCTATACTGCTATAAAGTCACCCTGTGCATCAGCACCATGGTAGCCTGTTCCTGCATTAATGTTACAGATGACAGGAGGTGGCACAGGTTTCATCATATGCACAGGGTGTGTTGTTGGTTTGCCAGAGGCCTACAGTGAGCCATACAATCAACATGTGTGTGTGTGTGTGTGTGTGTGTGTGTGTGTGTGTGTGTGTGTGTGTGTGTGTGTGTGTGTGTGTGTGTGTGTGTGTGTGTGTGTGTGTGTGTGTGTGGGCCAAGAGTACTGCTATGGGCCAATGTTGATGTAATGTGTGAGGGTATGTGTTAGCCCTAGGTGTCTGGTTCATAACCAATCATTAGATGATGTCTTGACAACATTTGGATCCTTCAGGTACTATACTATGCCAGTAACTAGTGGTATTCATCTGCACCCATTAATGAGACCACTCCTGTTTGGCATATAGCTCTCTTAGGTACAAACAATCACAGTAGGGATATGTCCGTCCACGTCTGGTAATGCACACCTCCAGGTTAGTGGCAACGCACGAAGCATCGGAGACCATCCAGGTGCAATTAACCATAGGTAAAACTGCCCTACAGTTTGTAACATGCTACAGACCACCTTCTCAAACTCAGGAAACCCACACAGCCTTCCTGAAGACACTGGAGAGTATGAATGTCTCTCCAAACACCATCATATTGGGTGACTTCAACTACCCAAACATAGACTGGGAACATTACTCAAGCCCCAACACCCTAGCCCAAAGGTTCCTTGAGTTCATAAACTCAAATGCTATGGAACAACTAGTCACCATTCCCACAAGAGGAGAAAATATACTAGACCTGATCATCACAAACATGGGGACAAAATGCTCCACACCGGAAGTATATCCCTCATTGGTGAGATCAGACCATAAATTAATCTCACTGGAGATCCACATCCCGCCCCCACCCTGAGCAAAAAAGACCACAGTGAAGAAATTCTCAAAAGCAAACTTCACACTTCTTAAGACTGGAGTGGTATCCTTCAAGACCCCCGAGCCAGTGGAAACCACAACCCACTCTGCTGAAACCCTTACAAATGCCTTCTACGAGCACCTCCAGGAATGTATGGATCAAGCAATCCCTAATAAAATCAAGACCCTTTCCACCAAAGGCAGGCGCCCGGTCTGGTGGACCCCAGCCATAAACAAACTCTACAATAAGAGGAGAAAGCTACTACATGACAGAGCAAAATCCCTAAAAGGGAAGGCATCTCTGATCAATACTAGCAAAAAACTACGATCACTCATAAAATCATCCAAGGCCAACTTTGAGAGAAAAATCGCTAATGACACAAAAGACAATCCTAAAGCCTTCTTTAGCTATGTTAGAAACCTGGCTGGAAACTCCCAGATATGCTCAGAATTAGTCCAAAATGATAAAAAAATCACTGAACCCACAGACATTGCCAACATACTGGCAGACAGGTTCAGCGCAAATTCCCAAAGGAGAAATATCTATCCCACCAGAGTCTAGCCTCCCAAACATCTCAGATGCCCAGGTGAGAGCTGCTCTCTAAAGCAAAAACACAGCATAAATGGGACCGGACGGTGTCTCCGGCTGTGTGCTACGAACTCAATGAGGAACTAAACCCACACATAAGGCTGCTGTTTAATCTTAGCCTTACTACAGGATACGCACTCCAAAGAATGGCGTATGGCAACTGTGGTCCCACTCCACAAAGGCGGTGCTTCTACGGACCCTGAAATTACCGCCCATAAGCTTGATGAGCCTTGTCTGCAAAGCTATGGAGAGGATCATAATGGAACTCATAAGTAAAGACATTGGGGACCTACAGACACTGGATCCTACCCAATTTGGCTTTGCCAAGGGCAGATCCTGCCTCTTGAACTTGGTCGACTTTTTCGAAACAGTCACTAAAGCCATTGATGAGGGTAAGGCAGTTCACACAGCCTACCTTGACCTAGCAAAAGCGTTCGACACAATACCCCACTCGGGCATCATAGAAAAGCTCACCAGCTTAGATGTAAACCCATATGTCACAAGATGGGTTGCAAACTGGCTCAAAGACAGAACACACAGGGTTAGAGTTGCTGGTGCCATGTCAGACTCTAAGCCAGTCATGAGCGGTGTCCCACAGGGCTCAGTCCTGGGCCCCCTCTTGTTCGGCATTTATTTTTCTGAAGTGCAGGCAAACATAGGGGGATTGTGGCTGACAAAATTTGCAGATGACTGCAAACTGGGCACCATAATTGACACTCCATCAGACACAGACATCCTCCAGAGAGGTCTCATAGAAATGGATAACTGGTGCCAGAGCCATGGCCTTAAGCTAAATGCCAAAAAATGTTTAGTCATACCCTTTGGGAAAACAAGGTAACCCCTAATTACCACATAGGTGGTAATCCATTAAACACGGAAGAAGTTATCAGGGACCTGGGGACCCAAGTTGACAGTAACCTCTTTTGACACTCACATTGCCAAAGTGGTTAGGAAGACCTTCTACATTGCCCACCTGATCATGAAGGGATTCACATCCAGATCAGGAGAGGTCATTGTACCCCTGTACTCTTCACTTATCAGATCAATGATTGAGTACAATGCCCCGTTCGGAATGTACCTTACCCGACACCTGCAGCAGTTGGAAAGACCCCAAAAGTTCCTCACCAAAAGGATAAAGGGGCTCAAACATATGTCATACAATGCCTGACTGAAGAAACTCCAGCTCTATTCAGTCGCATACCATCTGCTCAGAGGTGATCTGTGCCTGACATACAAAGCCATGTCCAACCCGGAATTAATGGACATGCTCCACCTCAAAAAATCCAAATCCACCAGAGCCACGAGAGCAAGAGACTTAAACCTCAACACGGATATAAATAGGACGTGCTAGAGGGACAGATTCATCACCCAGAGACTCCCTACACTATGGAACAGAATCCCAGTCCATGTGAGGCAGAGCCCCTCACTGACTCTGTTCAAGAGAAATCTTGATGAGTGGATGGAAGATCGTAGGTTTACCCCAGGAATCATCTCTGTATCACTGCTGAACAGAGGCACAGCAAACTAATGGGTATAGTATTCTCATCCTAAGGGGTGATGAAAGCCACACACACTCTGGCTAGGCTTATAAATGCCCTAGGGCAGATAGCCTAGTATGAACCTATGAACCTATGAACCTATGTGTGTGCATGTGTGTGTCTGCATGCACACAGCTCCACCATGTGGCTGTCATATACGGGTATTTGTGGGACAGCCACAGACTGTACCTGCCAGGCTTTACAGATCACCATCTCTGGCCATGGATACGGTACCTGTGCCTGGCAGGGGTGCTACTGACACTATCAGGTACTAAGCCAGACTGGGTACTATCCCCAATGGTAGATGGATTTGCACTGGACCCGGGTCCCTGCTGGGACTGTTCAGAGCCATGTGCATGTGGTCTTCTAAGACGTTCTATGCACAGCCCACCCCCAACATTGCGGGGTCTGGTACTGGCACTACAGGAGCGGCTGTGACTTGAGGGACATCTGCGGCGACTGCCAGCTGCTGATGTTGCTGGCATACATCCACGTTGATGACTCAACCGTCCCGCACTGCCCTGACACATGGACATGAAATTGCAGAGGACATCTAATGTCTCACCCCAGCATCTATCAGTGACCTCAGTGTAATTATGGATGGCACCTGCTAGGTCATGGATACTGTCAACTACGGTGGTGTTATGTGCCCTCTGTGCCCTTAGTCCCTGTCTGGTGTACCGTTCCATACGTGCCTGTGCTTCCATGACAGCCTGCAACATGCGTGAGGTTGTAAGACCTGTGGCAAGTTTGCCAGTGGCATGATGAGCAGCAGTGCTCCGATGAGAACCCCTGGACATCTGCCTATGTGGTGCCCTTTCAGACATCTGGGTATGGCTGCTGTGTCGGGATGCATGTGCCATAGATACCACACTGTCCTGGCCAATGCCGACTGTATGTTGTCCCTCAGCTAAGGGCATTAGTGATGGATGTATTGGCAGTATGACTGTGTGCATGGATGGGGTGGACACTTGTGTACTGTCGACTGGTGGCCCAATGACAGACCCTGGCAAACATGCCTGTGCCTCAACACACCTATCATCATTATAACTATTTTGCTCAGTGACATCTGTTTCCCTGCTGCAGTGAACCAGCCCAAATTCAGCACCTGTGAGAGGAAGACAGGAAACACACTTTATGACCTGTACATGATGTCGGCTCACATGCACACATGCACACATGCACACATGAACACATGCACACATGAACACATGCACACATGCACACATGCACACAAACACATGAACACATGAACACATGCACACATGCACACATGCACACATGCACACAAATACACTCCTCACTAAAACACACACACACACACACACACACACACACACACACACACACACACACACACACCACCAGCAATCCAGAACATAGTCAGTAGCGGGTGATGATGGGGTACAGTATCACAAGCCAAACAGTTATATCACAAGTGTCAGCATGCAGGACGTGTGCTGCTCAACAGCATGCAGTGCGAGTGTAGACAGCCCTTGCTAATAACAGTATACAAGGCTTTGATGCATGTGTGTTGTTGTTCAGTGATTGGCCTCACCCTGGAATGCAATGTGTATATGGACACAACATTGCTGTGCAAATATTAAAAGTTCTGCAATGTCCTGTGGACCATCACTCACAGGTATACATACCATGGCTGGATGTGTAGCTGTGTCTCACATAGATATCCATTTCTGATTAGATCGCCTGTGTCTTTAGCAGATTATTGTGGGCACAGGTTTAACACATGCATGCTATGTATATACACAGGATGAGTGGTGCATGTATACTTGATGGAATACCATTGCTCAACATAGACATTGTACAGTGGTTATGGTGCATGTAGGACATATTGTGGACATGCCAGTGCCAGCCATGACATGGCATGCTACAACACAACTGCAGCAATAAAAATCACACATACATGTGTGTCATGTGACCTATACACTCAATAGCATTAGAAGACATATGTGTGTCACTTTGTACAAATGGTGATTGCTATGCATATTGTGTATAGGTGCATATGTTTGCACACACACAACATTGAGGTGCATAGCAATTAATGCTATGTGTAGTACTGTGGTCACTGTAACTGGATGGGGTGTAATACCATGAACCATCATCATGCAGCATCATGTGGTCACTCAAGGCTACTAATGTGTGCCAGACCGGCACATAGCATGCTGTACCTGAACTGCAGTACCATGGCTACATTCACGATTTCACAGCCAGTTGTTACATGGGTTTGTAAGGTGCCCAATAGGGGGCATTGCCTAACATGAATGTGTTATGTGTTGAAGAGTGTTGCACAGCCACAAGAGAGGCCTTTACCCCTCAAGTATATTATGTGTGCTGTGTGGATGACATTTGGGATACTGGAGTGTGACCTTACAGTGGGTGTCTGAATACGCCATGTGTAACATGTTAACGTGTACTGCGTATGACACAGATGTGTATGTTGTGTACATGTGTATCGACTCTGCCTATCCAATGTCCACTACTGTGTTGCCACAATTGTGTGGGATGCTCTGTGTATTGCATGTGTCTGAGGCAGCTACTCACGTTAATGAGATGTGCATAGTCTCACAGCAAACATGCACAGCATGCATTATGTGCAGGTGTGTTATGTGTACATCGCCTACACCTCACCTATGACATGCACATTTAATTAGCAATATTAAATGTAGAACACATTCACCAGCATGGGTCTGCTGCCTTGCTGTCACACCAGGGGGACCTACAAGGATCTGAGACAGTTTGTCAGTGGCAACAACTGTGGCATTGCTACTGTGTGTTTGCAATCTTACAGTAGTACAACAGCTGACAGCCACAGGCCTACATATTATATTCCTAATTATTAGTATTGCACAACACTAGGCACCACATCTTCTAACTACACAGTACACATCTCACATAAGCATGATCTACCAATAGAGGTAAAGTAGTCTACAGCTATGCCATGTTACCTGCATGCTCCGTGTCAACTTGCTGGGTGGCTCCGGCCTCCATGATGATACATGTTAGTTGTTGTTGTTGTTGCTGGCCAGGAGCCACCTGGCTCAGGAGCAGCTCCTCCACTCTGCTGAGGGGTGGATGGATGTCTACCCCATCACCTGTGGCAAGCTGGTGTCTACGGATATCAAACACACGCTTCCAGACATGTCTAATTAAAATACTGCAGTGATGGTGTACCTGCTCATATGTCCAGTTATGCATGTCTATGTCATTTACCCTACGGACAAGATCTTGCCACAGTGCAGTCCGCCCATGCTGGTCCTGGCTGGTTCTTGAGAACAGCAGGGTGTAGTGCTGAACCAAGCTGGTTATAATCTGTTCCTCCTCTGCTGGGCTATATGAGGGATTACAATGGTGGGCCATGACCCTGGAAGACAATGAAACAATATGTGTGAGCAAGTCATGTGGCACACTTAACATTCTAAAGTACAGATATTAATTAACTGCCATATATAGCAACCTATTGGCTGTCAGAGGATACACGCTCAACCCACAACTGCCTGACAGTGCCTGGCACACTCTATATGTCAAACCATGTTTTGCACAGCAACAAAGATAAACCAGTATGTAAGACTATACAACAGTACATGGCACACTATATGCAACACAATGCACCACCTAGTCACAGGAGGTATATATCAAGCTAATGCATAAAGAAACATGTAACCCATTGCAATGATTGTAAAGTCCAGTTACAGTATTACCAGTATACCACACTAGTCGTTGATGGCAAACCCCTCCCTAACATATGTGCACATTCATTAATATAGGTGGCATACTGCTGTACTAGACTATACATGTTGCTAGATACGCACTTATATCCTGTAACACACATATGACCGAGGCCATGGTACAGGCATACCCACACACACATCAGACATACATACCAGACACAAAGGTATGGCAACCCAGATGACCTTTACCTGTGTACCATACAGTACTGTGTGGCAGTAGTGACAAAACCTTATGCCTGAGGTATGTAATCTGTGAGGACTACAGGGAACACACAAAACATTGGTTCCAAGAAATGTCGACATACACCATACTGTGCTGTTTAGGCATACAGCTTCAGGTAGTACTACAGTTCATACAGGAGTTGGATTCACCAGCAGTAACACTCAATAAGCATACATGTACTGCTGTAGCTTACAATGGGACACCACAGTCAACAACAAGGGACTACGTCAGACCATATGGCATACTGCTTTATCTGCCTAGAAATAGCATACACATCTTTTGCTGGGATCACAGCTAGGACATATAATACCATGACAGAAACAGTTTCCCACTAAGCTATCACACATATACAAAACTCTGACACATTCACCAACACATTCACCATCACACTCAGTCAACCTCACATAGCAATTATTGCAACAAGTACATGTGGGTGTGTATTGGTTCATAGGTAGGTAACAGGCTATTGGCCCTAGGGCCTATAGATGTCTAGCCATACGCTATCTTTCCTTTGACACACAGGTAATTTCATTTCACGTGGCCCTGTCAAGCAGAGCCACAGAGGTGATTCCTGGGGTGTATTTCCTATCTCCCATACAATCATCAAGATTATTTATGAGGACTGCTAATTAGGAGCTTTGTTTGCTATTGATAGTTGGTTTCTTCCAGAGTATGGGATGTCTCTGAGATAGGAATCTATTCCTCCAGCATGTGCTGTTTATTGAGGTCACAAGGTTTAGGTCCCTAGAGTGTGTAGATCGTAGGGGTTGTGATCTGTTTATGTGGAGCATGTCCAACATCTCTGAGTTTGACATAGCTTTGTATGTTAGGCAGAGGTCACCTTTGGGTAGGCGGTATGTGACACAGTCTAGCTGTGGTTTTGTGAGACGGTCTGCATAGGGCATCTGTTTGAGGCCGGTATTACTCTTTGTGAGGTATATCTGTATTCCTTTCCAGTTGCTGTAGATGTCTTGTGAGGTACATACCACATGGGACATTGTACTCTAAAATGGGTTTTATGTGTGTGTTGAGTAGAGGGGAACACTGACCTATATTTCCCTGGATGACACACCTTTTGTGATGATGTGTGCCATGTAGACAGATTACATGACTAGTGTGGAACTGTGATTATCAAAGGGGAGACTACTGTCCACCTGTGTCCCATGGTCTCTTATCACACTTTTGGTGTTAAGTAGACTACCACCTATGTGGTAGTTAAAGGGTACAGAGTTTTTGCAAGAAGGGATGCCAATGCAGTGTCAACACTGAGCTTGAGTCCATGGCTTTGTCACCAGGCATCTGTTGCAGTAAATATGACTCTCTCTCTCTCTCTATATATATATATATATATATATATATATATATATATATATATATATACATATATATATATATATATATATATATATATATATATATATATATATATATATATATATGCACACACACACACACACACACACACACACACACACACACACACACACACACACACACACACACACACACACACACATACATATAAACATCCATTGGTGTACATATAGATGTACATATAGGCACGTATACAGTCCACCTTTCATGGTGGGAATATCAATTATGTGAAGTTTATGAGATATACAGTTATGTCATAATATTGCACAGTGTTGTGCAGAATGCATTGAAGGTGTTCTCAGCCCATGTAGATTTAGCAGGCCTCACTGGCTGCAACACTGCAAACCTGAAGAATCCTACCCACAGCATTTAACCACCACATGTCATATACCAGCACTGTATGCTGTCTTGTTTGCCACACACTGCAACCTACATAGAAATATGCACATAACAACCTTCAACAACATATATATGTCCACCTTTCACAAACAGTTGAGGTATGTCCCTTGCTCCATGCACATGTACAGATGCTAATATATCTGACACAGACAGATCTCTCCATATGTGTGTGCCATACACACACAAGGACCACACTGTTGTAATTCCGTGTACCTCACGGCTGACCTGTTGGGCCTTGCTGCAACATGAACAGGTGTCACATGTGAGCACACAGTAATATTAGAGTGTGTATATATAGCTGCAAATGCTACATTAGCATACTAGCCTGGTACAGCTGTTGCCAATGCTAAGCTACATGTTAATATGACTATCATGCATTTGTTACTCTGTCACATCCATGTTTATATAACTGTATGCGCTACTCCCCCAAACAGACATTGTACACACTACTGTACAGAACACAGATAACATGGATCAGATGTTTGACATTTAATGCTGAACTAAATATGTCAGTCATATCCCACTGCACACAGCTACACACTGATTTCTCCATGGCAGTAGTTATGCAGGGCATCTGTGCATAGATACGTACTGCTGCCACATATGGATGATTCAAATTATGTAGAGTACTTTTCAAAAACATCTACTACATGCCAGTAAATACATATCTGTTACATACCTTTCCTTTGTATGTGTTTGTATTTGTCAGTTCCGTGTGTTTTGTAATTTTTTTTTTATATCTTATTTTTTCAATATATTTTTTATTTTTCAATATATGTTTTATATCTTTTTTTAATATATTATTTTTTTCAATATATTTTCTTTTATATCTTTTGTTTTTTTTTCTGTTGCTGTTGTCTGTGTCTCTCTCTCTCTCTCTCTGTACCTGCAATGAAATGATTGCATGTGTGGACAGCAAGTGCAGCCTGCTTTTATAGGTATCTGCGCATGTGCATGTGATGGCGTCTGCACCAATTGTTGGCCACCATTTGGCAATTGCATGCAGTCTGCTGTGTGGTACTTGCAGTACTCACTGTCATAGCAACCCAATGCTATAAATTGCTAAGTCAGGTATGCGTAGCCCTTTCAGCTTTCCAAAGTGGGGACCATGCTTGTTTGCTCTGGACACTGTTGTGTAAGTCAGAGGGTTGGTATACTTCTTGTATCTGATGCTAGGGGTGTAGCCAGTGATTTGAATGTTGTACTCAGACCTGAATGTTGCCACTTCCAGTACACAGTTGTCAGTGTAGAATTGTACTCAGACCTTAAAATGCTAACACAAGATACATGGGAGTAGGTAGTTTTTTTCTACTTATACAATTAGTTGCCATACGTACGTAGTTATTGAGATGTTTTGATTTGGCACATGAACTGTTTGTGAACTGCTATACTGTGGATATTAATGTACTCACTTCTGCACAGTTTGTGTTTTTTTTTGTTGGCATTAGCACAAGATGCTCATGTAAACTGGACAATTCCAATACTGAGTATGCCTACCTACATCCTTGCTGGACCTTGAACACACAGGTATTTTGTGCATTTGGGTTGGGATTGTCTTGCTATGATACTGTGTGGAGGTTGTAAAGTGCTGCTGTAACATTATTTACTGCTAGAATGGCTGGTTCTGTTATCACAGTCATGTAATGCAATTCCACAACAACTGCTGGTAAAGTTCCACAGAACAGGTTTTGTGTTATGGCATTCCTATCTTTCCTTTACATTCACTCATTCTGATGCATGATATACATATTTCAGCAATACCCTGATGTATATCTACTGTGGCTTAGTGGTACTTTGTGCAGTCTAGTGTGTACAAGGTCTTGGGTTAGAGACTGACAGTGGTGTTTTATTTTGCTGCTGAGCAGAACAAGGGCCCTCACATGCAGGATGACTAAGGCACTTATAAGCAGTTGTAAGCAGGTTTGCATGGGTTTCAGCAAAGCTTAGCAATATTTAGCTAAGAGCACCCAAACGCACACTCGCGCAAACCCGCTAACTACTGCATAAAAGTGCTTACTCCCGCTAACCCCCGCGCTCATTTCGTTGAAAGAAAAGAAAATGGGGAGATAGGACAGTGGTGAAAAAAGGGCACAAAGAGGGAAAGACAGTAGGGAGAACAGCTAGGGATGTGCAGGATGGGTTTTATGAAGGTCCATAGCTGCCCATTTCTTTAACAGCAACAGCTGTGCATATACTAGAAATTTGAAGGGAAATTTGAAACCTTCCACCCCTGAGAGAGGGGTGAGGACAACGAAGTATGTTATACTGCCAATTAAATTTCAGTTTATGTGTCCAGCGGACATGTGTGCAAAATGTGCAGCTATGTATGGGGCGTACATTTTTTGTGGGAGCAGATTGCCCATTTTTTTTTCAGGTGAGAGTGGAATGTGGGGTAGGGGAAGTAGGTATATTTGGGGAGGTAGGTTGGGGAGGTAAACAGACAAGACAAACAAGATGCATACAGGGGTGGAATATGACACATGGGATGGGTGAACACCATTGACGGGGAAGGATGTTTGGAATTCCCAAGCCCATGAGCCCACAGATGGCAACAGTGGAACTGAGATCCCCACACATGGACAGTCACCACTGCACCTTCACAGCCCAGAGGGTGGCTGTGCTGGAGGCTGCGTAGGAGGGGCAGGCTCACCCATGAGTCGCGCCACTCTTGCCTTGAGCTGGCATAGAGGATCACCGACTGAACGCTCGATCTCCCTATGCAGCACAGCCCGGACTGTTCAGAGGGTGATAGGTGGCTTTCCTCCAGCCACGTTTGCATGGGGGGACGAGCCCCATCCCCTGCAGTGCTTCCACCCAAAGGTGGCACAGGGCCAATTGAGGAGGAGGTCCCAGACTGGGCACCGGACCTGCTGGTGCCAGGTGCCATCGCCAGATGAGGTGGGACAGGTGGGTCCGCTGGGGCCGGCCTTCCAATACATTCTATGTTTAGGAGGATTTAATGACAATATGGGTTAGTAATAGCCAACAGCATTCCAAATTAGTTGTAACAGCATGCAGTAGTATTCCCATTAACCCAACACACCAGAGTTCCAACAGTTGAACAGCAAGCATAACACATGCCTATATAGAACAACAGTGGACATTCCAACAGCATGCAGGATTAATTGGTGGCAACAGGCCACCAATATTGTGGTATGTGAACAGGTTACATGCATCAAAGTAAATGCAGATATTTATAAACCAATAGGACATAATTCCCAACAAATGTTATGAGATAAGACATGCCCATTGAGGTGTGGAATTGCATTGTTTATGCACATACAGTAGGGTGTAGAAAGATACCTCCATTAACAACTTATATATACTTATAGTTTACACTACATTCCTATTGACTGCAGTTATATATCCCCTACATGTATTATTACATTAGGCAATGTCCGTTAAATTGTGAAATGGGTTTTGCTAGCTCCTTGTATACCTGACCTGTATCTGACATACAAACTGTCCAGGATGCAGATGTTACTGCTATGTATTTATATATTTCATTTATATTTATATATCTACATATCTGGATGTGTTCAGGTGACATTATCAGGTATATTTTAACAGCCCCCTACATTTGTAGCAGCACACTGACATTTCCAGGGAATACAATAACAAGCTACTCATGTACCAGATTAACCTGTACATTCCGGCCATGAACCGGCAGTTGAGGACTGTATATATGCTTAACAGCTACTGGCACTCCCTTCATCCACTTTATATGGGCCTACCCATGTGTGGGTTGACTGCGCTTAATACAACAGTACTATTTCTATAATGCAAGGGTACAACAACATATCGAAGAAAGTGACATGGACACACTCCAGGAATTATACCTTTATTAATTACATTACACACTTTTCTAGTGGCTCTCTTATTTATTTGGTACATCAGTGCATGCAGAAGACTTTTATTCAAGATGTATTATAACTTTATTAATGGGTTACAACACCTTTTCACACTGTCTCACTTATTTTATATAACAGTACATGCAGAGAAGTTATTCAAGACTTATTATACCTTTATTAATGGGTTACAACACTCTTTATCAGGTTGTCTCACTTCTTTTATATAACAAAACATGCAGAATAATTACTAACCTGCCTGGTGGTGCAGCCTTAACAGCCTATCTGCATAGGCTTGCTGATTCGCAGCACGGACACCTGCAGCTGTGAAGTAAATGAAGGGATATTGAGACATACCTATCCATAATATAGACTACAATAGCAATTCTTACATACTTCATTCCATGGCTACATACTCAGTAGTGGGGCATTTTCCATTTCACAGGCCTCCTGTATCCACTGGTTCAGTTGGTCCTCCTTGTGTCTCTTCAGGTCTGAGTAGTGGTGTCTGACCTGCTCACCAGTCCAAGGGACGCCTGTGGCACTGGTGAGATCATGTGCTAGACAGTTCCAGGCTTCCACTTTGTACTCAGTGCCTTGAAACTGGCCCTGCTTGAGTCTTGCATCATAATGATGGACGAGGAGCCAAACCATTACTTTTGACTCCTCAATACCCCACCGTTGCGCTCGAAAATGAGAGCCCTCTCGAACACCAGCCATGCTGACTGCAGATGGGAGCTACAACCAGTTATGGCAATTATTCCCGCCTATGGAGCTTAAATATGCCTCATTTCCCACACTTATTTGTGATTGGCCAGTTTTGAAAAATCTCAGCTAAAAGCAAACCTGCTTAGCAATGGGTAAACTTCCATTGATATGTATGAACGTGTTGGAAGTGCATCCATATGAAAAGCTGTCATATCTTAGCAGTTTAGTACTGTGATTATGGTGCAGAGTATCCCGGGTTCGAGGCCTGTCTTCGCTTTTTATTTTACTACTGGCCAGACCGGCTAGGAGGTGTGGCTGTGTTTAGCCGACTTTGATCAACTTTGCCCAACGTTGCACGACATTGCTCTACATTGCTCTATGTTGCCCGAAATTGCCCGACATTGTGCTAGTTAGCGCGGTTCGCAGCTCCACAAAAACATGTTTTGTTTGTGCTAGTTGGTGCGATGTGCAGTTCCACGCAAAGCCATTGTGCTAGTTAAAGCAGTGCTAAGCTATGAGCAATTACACTTAACTGTGCTTAATACTAGTAAACTTTGCTTAGCAGTGCTTCACATTGCTTAAGATACATTACTTATGCATTTATCAGTATGCATGAAAATTTCACCTTCTTATATATATATATATATATATGGTTCTACCTGACATAATCGAAACCACACAACACCGACAACCACATCACCGACACCACATATTCGACAGTCCATAAACACGAAACCACACATAACCGACAACGAAATAACCGACGGTACACAAACACGAAACCCCATACAAAACAAAACACATCCCCATTCCACAAACCACACACACAACACAAGCACACCAAAATCCTTACAAGCCCACACTAAACCTTACCCTAACCCTAAGGTCCGTCACTATCGCACACTTACCTACCCGCTCCCTAACCCTAACTCACTTAACCCGCCTTATCGCCCCTAACCCTAACTCACTTAACTACGCCTCTATCGCTCCCTAACCCTAACTCACTTAACCCACCCCTATCGCACTCTAACCCTAACTCACTTAACCCACCCCTATCGCTCCCTAACCCTAACTCACTTAACCCACCCCTATCGCTCCCTAACCCTAACTCACTTAACCCACCCCTATCCCCACAGACCGTCAATCTCCACACTTACCTGCCTCGCACTTAACGTCCCGTCACTACCGATACTCACACAGCCTTTCCCCATGTCGGCATCCTCGCTGGTGTTGTCATCCGTCGTGTCGGTCTTCTGCATTGTCGATGTTCTGCAACCCGCGATTCGCCGGTCTTCTTCGCTTCGATCTTCTGAGCTCCGATTCGATGTCGGTCTTCTCAGCTGTCGACGAAGTCAGGTAGAACCATATATATATATATATATATATATATATATATATATATATATATATATATATATATATATATAAAATATTGTTCACTACTGCATAAGCCATTTCAATGCATTTTACTAAAATTTAAAAGGTAAATGTCAGGAATTATTTTTATGCGCAGATTTCCTACAGAAAATGGGAAGGGGAGTGGTGGGACTCGAACCGGGAATGCCTCCTCTTTGTGTGAAGGCTCTAACGCTATGCTATTGCTATTTGGCTTAATTTGTATATAAGTAGTTTATTATCCTCTTCGATGTCTAAACTGCTAACTGTAGCTAAGCAATGGGCAAACCCGCGCACACACGCGCAAATACGGGCAGCTATATTGGGAATAATAAAACAAAAAAAAGTTTTACATTTTATTATATTTGTACAGGGGTTTAGAATGTGGGGGAGTGCAGTGTTGGGGATATATACATTTGAGCAGACTCGCTCATGTCTGGTGACATTTGCAGTTTAGGCACTTGCAGGGGCGTGGATATTTGGACTGCTCGGCAGTCTGACACGACCCCTGCACTCGTGCACGCTCAATGTTAGCCTTAGAGTTGAGTCAGCACGCCCTCATGAATATGCATGACACGCTGACATCATACTCTTAGGCTGCAGTTTCCGTGTAAGACGTATTTAGTCTCACACGGAGGATTACTGAATCCCGGCCATTCTCTTTTAACGTTATGTCCAACATTGTTGCTTCTAACTTGATTAGGAAAGCCGTGGTACACATTAAAACTTTATGATCTGTGAAGAGCTATCTAGGTGTTTTTGTGACCCACCAAGAGTTTTCTATAAAAATACAAAGGACATTTAAAAAAATCAATTTTTAGTTTTCTTTTTTCTTTTCACATTACTTGATACAGTTGACACTACAGTTTTCCTCTGGGATATGCAAATCCTCCACAACTGAATGATATCTAAGTAAATTACAATGAATAATTAACCACATCAAAGGTTAGGCAACTAGCATTGTCTGAATAAATAAACCTTTGACCAGAGTCAGATCCAGCAGTAGGCAACCTACGCAGCAGGCAGGCTGTGGGGGGGGGGGGCACTAGCCAGAGGGGTGCTACTGGTTGGGGCCTGCCATAGAACTCACATCTCTTCTTTAAGAATGCACTTTGCATGTGTTATATTTCTTCTTTAAGGATGTACACAGAGTGCATCCTTAATAGTATCTGTGCATGCATCTTTAGTACAATGCATGCACATGCAAACTTTGAAGAGCTGTGTGGATTTTTAAAACACAAGCATGTATTATTATAGAGAGCTGTTTTACCAGACTTAGTCAAGCATTACTTTTGCTGTTATGAGCATGAAACAGGTTATGTTCAAGTGTGTGTGTGTGTGTGTGTGTGTGTGTGTGTGTGTGTGTGTGTGTGTGTGAGAGAAATGCCCCAGTTAGGAATGGAAGCTGTTTAACTAATTCAGGCTCAAACCTTGTACCTTGAATTCAGGACCCAAGAGCCTAAATCTTCTACACCAACGACAAAAATATCATCAGTGATTGCATTTCAAGGACTGTTAAGTTTCTGTGCATTTTCAAGGAATATGGAGTTTCTGTGCATTTTCAAGGAATGACAGGTTTCAAGGGAAGAAAAGTTTATTGTTGCTTTCAAGGGATGAGAAATTTACTATTTCTCATGCTACGTCTGTTTTTAATGTCTAACTGTTTTGTTTAGCAAATGGCCATCATCAGAGTGTGTGTGCTATACATTTTAAAAGCAGTGTTGGTAACACAACAGGTTGCATTCCTTTCTTTGGTGCAGAAGGCTATGCTTTCTACTTCCACACAGTGTAGCTGGAATGCTGATATTGCAGTGCCCCTGAAATGCTAGTAACTATGAACTTGTTGCCAGTTTGACAGCTGTTTCCCATTACAATATTACTAGCTTACCATGTTTTATTAGAACATAAACAATTTATTCTTCAAGGGCAGCATGAAATTAATTTGTATATGAACCAGTGAAATGTAAATTTGTTTGCCAGTAGCAACTTCATTATTAGTTATAGATCTCTTTAATTTGGTATTATTCAGATAATGTTTACTTCTGCAGAGATTGTGTATGTTGTTGTTGTCTTTCAGCTTTTCCCGGTTAGGGGTCGCCACAGCGGAACTCTGGTCCACTAATGATTGGCAGTAGATTTTGATGAACGCTGAGGTGCCAGCTCGACATTCAACCTTCAACGAAGGCATGCCCATTTACGCATGTCTTTTGAATGCCCGCCCAACCACGGGGAGGACATGCAGACTCCACACAGAAGGCACTCCCCACACTCCAGCCAAGAATCGAATGGGAGAACCTCTTGCTGTGAGGCAACAATGCTACCGCTGCACCACCGCGGGTATACTGACTGATATTGGTGGACTGTAATGACAGACATCTGAGTGGGTTTTGTGATTGAAATGTTCAGAAGTGGGTAGTTTTCTCATTATTGTTTCATATGTTTTGTTTCATTGCTTACTGGAAAAATGTTCAAACCTACAAATTTAAAACACACTCTAACAAGTGATGCTGTATTATACAAGAAATGTAATATAATACAATCAGGATGGTGCATCAAAGAACAATTGCATGTATGCATGGTCGAAAAAATGTGTACAAGGGCCCTATGATTTGAAAACAGCCCAGTAGTAAACTTACTGTAATCCACCACAAGCCAGGCGCATTTTCTTTGAATGTGGGTTTCAATGACATTTAAATGTAGGTGAGTTTCAAGGGCAGAGAGGCTTACTGTTCATACCAAGTCTATTTTTAGTGTTAGACTATATTGTTTTGTTTAGCAAATGGCTATCACTGATTTTGCCATTAAATCTGAAATAAAAGTTTTAAACATCTCTAATCATTGTAAAAGTAAAAAAGAAAATGGTGTGCACACTGACAGGTTTCAACAGCGTTTATGGTAACTGGGGAGAAATAGCCAAGGAATGGGACACTGGAGTGGCTGGGGGTAGGGATGCTGTTGGTGGGTGGCTGCTGTGGATGGGATGAGGCCTTGATATATTACATTACCCTTCCTAGGGCCCCATTTGACCATCCTCTGGCTATGCCTTTGACACTTATTTTTTTTTAAGCAAACTGACATAGTAACATCCCCTGAAACTTGAAACAAGTCCCTTTAAGGAATTCCTATCAGTAAATATCAGAGTGCGCAGGATGAAGAAAAAGAGGAGTATGAAGCATAGCAGTCTATAGGGTCTATTTTTATTTCTCTATTTGTAATTTTGTCCTTTGCTGTCCTGCATATGTCATGAAAACTGATGCACAGGAAAGGAAAAGAATATCACTGAAGATTAAACAACTTTTTGCAAAGATTTTTTTTTTTGCTGCTGCCCACCCCATTAAACATCCACCTGACATCCTGTTGATTCATTTGTTCTCCTAGGTAAAACAGTGCTTTGACTCATTCATTCCCTTGAAGCAAGAGTTAAGCAGTGGGAGTGGTGCCATCATATGTGGCAAAGTTAAGAGATTTTGTCTTTAACACTTCTGTATCCTCCTGAATTTGCTTGTGGATGCCTCAAGAACAGGCAGCCAGTGAGTCTTCATGAGAGCAAGTCACCCATTTGTGAGAGCACTATAACCCTTCAGAGTATCCTGCCTTCTTGTGAAAAAGTTATTCCATTCTTTCTCTAGTATCCAGCAGGTATCCAGGAAGAAGTCATTACCCAGGCATGCACTACAAACCTTCTTCAATACAGGGGCAAGGAGGTACTTCTCCTCACACCTGTCCCTCTGCTGACAATTTCATCCAATGCCAGTTGACTATTAAAATCTGGGGTCATAGTCAAGTAAGTCTTACTTCTTTAAACCATATGACTAGCTTTTTTTCAAAATATTCAACCTTCTTGTGTGACTTACACCGGCAAAAACAGTGAATATTTGTTCTCCACAAATAAGGAAAGCATAAGGAAAGGTAAGATTTTACTGAATAAATATCTGAAAGGTCAGAATTTTGGGTTAAATATTGCACATAATACAGGAAATCATATACAATGACAAATAACACTAATTATGTGGAATCTTTATGTGGTTTATAAGTATTATATTTATTCCAGACGTGCACACTGACTGACAGTTTCATTAGATACTGTGTCTGTTTATGTTATTGCACACATGCATTTTTATTCTTACACTCAGTCTTATAACTATATATTCCTTTAAATAATTCTTGTTATTATATTTGTATAACATATTATTTTTCTGGCCATTCTAAGGTATTGTGAAATTTGTAACATTCTTGGTACAATTATAACATGTTGTGTTGTTCTGTATATTTGTTCATATGTAAGTGCTAGACTAGATGCCCTTGCAAGCCATTTTAAGCCTACTCAAGTTCCCTTTTGGTGCTTGAATTAACCTATCCCATTTGGTGCTAGATTGGCCTTACCCATATCATGGTAGATAATTGTATATTTCCCCCAATGAGAATAACTGGGATCATACCAAAGATACTTTGAGAGGACCTATGCATGGGATAAAGCATTTATGAGTTGTCTGTGTCCATTATTAGTACAGGAGGCAGTCCTGGTTTAAATTTTGTTTCCCATCCATAGACCCAAGCTGTTCTTGAATATGGAAAGGGATAAAGTTTGTTTTATGAGGATGGAGGCCAGAGCTGCAATATCCTCCTTGCGATATACCTGTCCTTCCATATCATTTTGTGGATGTTGCAGAAGAGATTTAGATCCTTACACTGAGTATTTCTGACACCATCTGAATTATTGATTTGCACAAGGCGTTGTCCTGTTCGATTCTCAGCTAGAGCATCTTCTGTGTGGAGGCATACGTGAATGGGTGTGCCTTTGTTGAAGGTTGTGCGTCAGGGCTGGTAACCCGGTACGTAAAACCCACTACCAATCATTAGCAGACCGGAGTTCCGCTGTGGTGACCCCTAACCAGGAAAAGCCGAAAGACACAAGTGAATCCATTAGTACTGGGTTAGAGAATGCCTTGCATGTCAGACATAGCTCACTGTTTAGCAGTCTATAAGATATTGAATATAGTGACAAGGCTTTTTGTCAGTTTATGTAGGACATGCTGTTTAGGCCTTGTATCCTTTTAGTAAGGTATCTTTGTGGACATTCCAGTTGTTGCATGAGTCTGGACAGATACATGCCAAAGGGGGCATTATATTCATTGACTGGACAAAGGGGGACAATGACATTCCTAGATATAGACCCAACAACTTTGTTTATAAGCTGTGCAATATAGAAGGACTTTCTTACAACAAAGGACACATATTTGTCAAAAGTTAGTCCACTGTCCACATAAGTTCCCAAATCCCAAACAACTAGGTCAACTTTTATAGGTGAACTCTCATTGTAGTAATGCCCAGGGATAGATAACTTCCCAAAGGATACATTTTTTTTTTTAATTTGGGACAAACCTGCCTGTAGGATGGCTAAGTTATTTGGAGAGTCAATTAATGCTCCTAGCTTACTATCATTTGCAAACATAGTCAGCCAGAGCACTTTGGTATTAGCTTTTATTTAAAAAAAAGTTGATGCCAAACAGGAGAGGTTCCAGCAGAGAACCCTGGGGGACTCCAGTGGTGACTGGTCTCTTTGTAGAAGTAACTTCTCCTATTTTCATTTCCTGCTTATCCTGTGTGAGCCAATTGGAAATCTGGTTCAGTGACACAGGGGTTTACTCTCAGTTTATTTAGATTTTCTACTATGCCTGAGTGGGGAATTGTATCAAAAGCTTTGACTGGGTGAGTTATGAGGTGTGTATACCATTTTGTTTTCATCAGTTGCTTTGGTGACCTTTATAAAAAATCCACTAGGATGAGTAAACATGACCTGTCCTTGATGATTCCAAACTGAGATCAGTATAGCGTTTGGTGGTTCCCTATGTCCTTATTCATTATTTACATGATAAGTCTTTCAATGGCTTTGCATGTGAGGCTGGTGAGACTTACACACCAATAATCTGGGACTCTCCACATATACAGTTATCGGCAATGTGGCAGCACTATGTAAGCTGTGTGCCTGAGTTTTCCTTTAACACGTGGCATGGTGTCATAGCGCCATGAATAGGAAACATTGCTGAAACATGCATATCTGGCAAAGATCATGTCTTCAGTAAGTCCATAGTCCACAGTGGCAAACCTATTACCTTTATGTAAACTGTGGAAGGTTAGAATTATGTGAAAATGCATTGTGTTACTTTTCAAAAATGTGAAAGTGCTATAGACCCAGAAGAAGATTTGACTGCCAGTGTCTGACAACCTTCTTGATAATGATGTAAACCATTCCCATCAAATATGATACATGCAACCTACTGCATACCCAAATAGTATGCAATGTTTGAGAATGGTATGCATGCAACATTCAAGGTAAGACTTTGTCATATGCCACGGCATCCCACAGGAAGTGAATGCAATCCGTTACTAATAGCAGGATAAGACCTCCTACACAGGTATGTATGGAGGCCACCTCAAAAGAACTATAACAATCCAGACATAGAACACCCTTTTACACATGTAAGAAGAGGGTGTGCAAATAGGTTATAAAGGCATTAGAATAACCCTCCATTAAAGTGATTCCTTAAACAAGCACAAAAGGTTTTTTTTTAAGAAACAGTGGAGCAATAGGAGAACACTAGAATCTCTCAGTGTTACTGTAGCCACCACCACAACCAGTAGGTCACACACACTCTTCCCCACATCTGCAGACTGTAGTAAGAGGTGACTGTAAATGTATATAGACACAACAGCCACACAGCCAGGGGGGCTAGAGGCAATCAGCTCTAACTACAAATGAACCTCCTGGCTTCAAGCCTGGCAGGCAACCTCACCCCTTAAAAAAACTTTATTTTGCACACAGTGATTGTAATGCTTCCACAAGACATTGGTCAAATCACACTTTTTTACAGCAAATAAATGTTATGGAACTTCTTTTCCTCAACACTTGCTCTGTCTTACCCATATAAAAACAGGGACAAGAAGAACATTGCACCAGATATGCCATCCTCTTGGTGCTACAGTCAGAACAATAACTGGGGCCATACTATGTAGATATCTGCCACATTAATGCTCTCCCTCTCTAAAATAAATGTACACTGGTGATGCTACGATCAGAGCAATCTTTGCAGCCATTCTGCTTAGATATCCTGCAACATTAATGCCCTCCATCTTTAAAATAAATGTACTCTGCTGATGCTATGATCAGAGCAATCACTGCAGCCATACTACATAGATATCCATTTCTAAAATAAATGTACACTAGTGATGCTACAATCAGAACAACTATTGAGGCCATACTATATTGAAATAGTGCCTCATTAATACTCCCCCTCTCTAAAATAAATGTACACTGGTGATTTTACAATCAGAGCAATCATTGCGGACATACTACTTAGATATCCTGCCACATTAATTCCCACCATCTTTAAAATAAATGTACTCTGGTGATGCTACAGTTGGAACAACCATTAGGGCCACATTATGTAGATATCCTGCAGCATTAATGCTCTCCATCTCCAAAATAAATGTACACTGGTGATGCTAAATCGTAACAACCATTGGGGCCATAGTACATCAATATCCTGCCACATGAATGAACTCCATCTTTGAAATAAATGTACTCTGGTGATGCCACAGTAAGAACAACCATTAGGGGCATAATATGTAGATATCCTGCCACATTAATGCTCTACATCTCTAAATTAAATCTACACTAGTGATGCTATAACAGAACAGCTACTGGGGCCATACTACATAGATATCCTGCCACATTAATGCCCTCCATCTCTAAAATAAACATATACTGGTGATGCTACAATCAGAACAACCATTCAGGCCATACCACATAGATATCCTGAAACATTAATGCCTTCCATCTTTGAAATAAATGTACTCTGGTGATGCTACAGACAGAGCAACCATTGGGGCCATACACTGTAGATATCCTGCTACAGTAATGTTCTCCATCTCTAAAATAAACATACACTGGTGATGCTACAATCAGAACAGCCATTGGGGTCACACTATATAGCTATCCTGCCACATTAATGCCCTCCATCTCTAAAATAAACATACACTGGTGATGCTACAATCAGAACAACCATTGGGGGGCATACTATGTTGATATGCTGTGACATTAATGCTCTCCATCTCTAAAGTAAATGTACACTGATGATGCTACAATCAGAATAACCAGTGGGGCCATACTACATAGATATCCTGTTACAGTAATGCCTTTCATCTCTAAAATAAATATACACTAGTGATGCTACAATCAGAACAACTATTAGGGACATACTACATACATATCCTGCCACAGTAATGTTCTCCATCTCTAAAATAAATGTACACTGGTGATGCTACAATCAGAACAAACATTGGGGCCATACTACATCAATATCCTGCAACATTAATCCTCTCCATCTCTAACATCAACATACACTGGTGAAGCTACAATCAGAACAACTATTGGGGCCATACTACCTAAATATCTCGGTACATTAATGTCCTCCATCTTTGAAAAAAGTGTAGTCTGGTGAAGCTACAGTCAGAACAACCATTAGGGCCATGCTATGTAGATATCCTGTCACCTTAATGCCCTCCATCTCTAAAATAAGTGTACACTAGTGATGCTTCAATCAGAACTATTGAGGCCATACTACATTGAAATAGCACCACATTAATGCTCTCCCTCTCTAAAATAAACATACACTGGTGATTCTACAATCAGAGCAATTATTGTGGCCATACTACTTAGATATCCTGCCACAGTAATGGCCTCCATCTTTAAAATAAATGTACTCTGGTGATGCTACAGTCAGAACAACCATTAGGGCCACAATATGTAGACATCCTGCAGCATTAATGTTCTTCATCTCTAAAACAAATGTAGACATGTGATGCTAAATCAGAACAACAATTGGGGCCATACTACATAGATATTCTGTCACATGAATGAACTTCATCTTTGGCATTGGGAGGGTGGCTGAATGGTTAAGGAGTTTGCCTTACAAACACAAGGTGCAGGGTTTGAGTCTCACAAAGGATAGTTGGCTAGGCTTACAGTGGCTTGCAAGAGCAGTTAGCCTAGTACTAACCTCTGAACCTCTAAAATAAATGCACTCTGGTCATGCCACAGTAAGAACAACCATTAGGGCCATAATATGTATATATCCAGCCACACTAATGTTCTCCATCTCTAAAATAAATGCACACTAGTCATGCTATAAACAGAACAGCTACAGGAGACATACTACTTAGATATCCTGCAAAATGAATGCCCTCCATGTTTGAAATAAATGTACTTTGGTGATGATACAGTCAGAACAACCTTTGGGGCAATACAGACTAGATATCCTGCTACAGTAATGCACACCATCTCTAAAATACATGTACATTGATGATGCTATGGTCAGAACAACAATTGGGATCATGCTACACAGCTATCCTGCCACACTAATGCTCTCCATCTCTAAAACAAACATACATGGTGATACTATAATCAGAACAACCATTGGAGCCATAGTATGTTGATATCATGTGACATTAATGCTCTCCATATCTAAAATAAATGCACACTGGTGATGCTACCATCAGAACAACCCTTGAGGAAATACTACATGGATATCCTGTCACATTAATGCCCTTCATCTCAAAATTAAACATACACTGATGATGCTACAATCAGGACAACTATTGGAACCATACTACATAAATATCCTGCCACATTAATGCCCTCCATCTTTGAAATAAGTTTACTCTGGTGATTCTACTGTCTGAAAAACGATTAGGGCCATGCTATGTAGATATCCTGCCACACTAATGCTCTCCATCTTTAAAATAAACATATACTGGTGATGCTACAGTTAGAACAACTATTGGAGCCATACTACATCGATATCCTGGCAGCTTAATGCTCTCCAATGCCAAAATAAACATACATTGGAGATGCTACTGTGAGGATTGGTTGAAGATAGGTGAAGGCTGCCAGCCTAGCCAGATAGAATTTGGGAGATAATTCTATCATCTGTAAATATTAATGTAAACCACAGGCTTGTTGTCTTAAATGGTAAAATAGTCTTACATGTGAACCTAAAAAAATGTAAGAACAGTGCACTCTACTGACCAAGTAAAGCATGTTGTGACCCTTTGATGTTAAAACTCGGAGCCTGTAAATTGAGAGTGAGGCATCCTTCCTATTGTTTTAAGGCCGGAGTTAATGGTCAGAATTTGCATGCATAAATGTCCTTTATTGCTCTGGTTTCTGCCCAGAGGTGAAGAATGTAAATGTAGTTTCTGTTAGCCTGGGAACCCAGGGAAGTGTGAAGAATGATGTAATGTGAACCAGGAATGTGGTTTTAAAAACAGAGACAATTGGAGAGCATTAAGCATTTTTGTCTTGACCATCCAACTCACCAGCACTGTCTTGCTCTATATGTAAGTGTATTTTAGATTTGTGTTTTCTCTTAGAAATAACTAGAAACTAGAATGATTAGACTAAGTTTTTTTCTGTGATGTCAGAACTGTACTACTGAATTATTTCAAGTATTTCTCTGTGATCTCTGAACTCTTGTCTAGCACTGAGTAGTAGAAAGTATTGTCTTGTGTTTTGACTATTTGTTATTAAATATTTTTAAACCCTTTCAACTGTGGCTGTTTTTGTAGAGATAATTTAAGCTCTTTAGAGTACTTGCATGCCTTTGGTAAAATTGTACAAAGCCACTCCAATAGCTTTAGCCCAGGGCTATACTACCAATTGGATAATAATATTGCACAAATATAATTGGGCACCCTTTTAAGGACCTTTGAGTAGCTGATAAATATTAATGGATGGTGGCAGCTGGTACTACCATATAATCTGGGAAAAAGGAGCACAGCTGGATAACCTGTCCCAGCCTCCACCATGAGTGCCTGTGTGGTTGTATAAACTGTTTTCAAAGTGTGTGTGTGTGTGTGTGCGTGTGTGTGTGTGTGCGTGTGTGTGTGTGTGTGTGTGTGTGTGTGTGTGTGTGTGTGTGTGTGTGTGTGTGTGTGTGTGTGTGTGTGTGTGTGTGTGTGTGTGTGTGTCAGCTACTTGGGCAGGGGCACAAAGCACTGGTTGGACAGAGAGAGTGCTGGAGGTTTAAGCTTGCCCACTAGGCTGAGCTCTGGACCCTATAGCTGTGTCAGTGGGGAATCTTATTGGGGACCTGGAGATTAAGGGAGCAACCAGCCCTGGACTGACTGTGATCTCTGTGTGCTCTTAAGGGAAATTGCACTTTACTGTCTGCATTTGTTATCCTTTCCTCCTATATGAGATGCCCCTCACTGGTGTTAGTGGTGAGGATTGAGGCTCCCTGATTGCTGAGCCAGGGCACAGACATCACAGCTACAATCAGAACAACCATTGGGGTCACAGTACATAACTATTCTGCCACATTAATGCTCTCCATCACTAAAATAAACATACACTGGTGATGCTACAATCAGAACAACCATTGGGGCCATTTTATGTAGCAATCCTGCCATATTAATGCTCTCCCTGCTTAAAATAAACATGCAGTGGTGATGCTACAATCAGAACAACCATTGGGGCCATACAATGTTGATATCCTATGACATTAATTCTCCCCATCTCTAAAATAAATGTAAGCGGATGATGCTACAATCAGAATAACCATTGGAGCCATATTGCATAGATATTCTGCCACATAATAGTAAATGTAGACTGGTGATGCTACAATCAGAAGAACCATTGGGGCAATACTGCATAGATATCCTGCCACATTAGTGTTCTCCATTTCTAAAATAAATGTACACTAATGATGCTACAATCAGAGCAACTATTGGGGCCATACTACATTGAAATCCTGCCACATTAATAGTCTCCCTCTCTAAAATAAACATACACTGGTGATGCCATGATCAAAGCAATCATTGCGGCCATACTACTTAGATATCCTGGCACATTAAGGGCTTCCATGTTTAAAATAAATGTACTGTGGTGATGCTAAAGTCAGAATGACCATTAGGGCCACACTATCTAGATACCCTACAGCATTAATGCTCTTCATCTCTAAAATAAATGCACACAGGTGATGCTACAATCAGAGCAACCATGGGGGCCATATTACATAGATATCCTGCCACACAAATGCACTCCGTCTTTGAAATAAATGTACTCAGAGGTGATGCCACAGTAAGAACAACCATTAAGGTCATAATATGTAGATATGCACCCACATTAATGCTCTCCATCTCTAAAATAAACATACACTAGTCATGCTATAAATGGAACAGCTACTGGGTCCATACTCGATAGATATCCTGCCACATTAATGCTGTCCATCTGCAATATAAATGTACACTTGTGATGCTACAATTAGAACAACCATTCAGGACATACTACATAGATATCCTGCAACAATAATGCCCTCCATCTCTGAAATAAATGTTCTTTGGTGATGCTACAGTCAGAACAACCATTGGGGCCATACACTGTATATATCCTGATACAGTAACGCTCTCCACCTCTAAAATAAACATACACTGATGATGCTATGATCAGAACAACCATTGGGGCCATGCTACATAGCTATCCTGCCACGCTAATGCTCTCCATCTCTAAAATAAACATACACTGATGATGCTACAATCAGAACAATCATTAGGGCAATACTACATAGAAATCTTATAATATTAATGCTCTCCATCTCTAATATAAATATACACTGGTGATGTGACAATCAGAACAACCATGGGGCCATACTATCTTGATATCATGTGAAATTAATGGTCTCCATCTTTAAAATAAATGTACACTGATGATGCTACAATCAGAATGACCAGTGAGGTCATAATACAAATATATTCTGTTACATTAATGCCTTCCATCTCTAAAATAAATGCAGACTGGTGATGCTACCATCAGAACAACCATTGAGGAACTACTACATAGATATCCTGCCACATTAGTGTTCTCCATTTCTAAAATAAACATACACTAGTGATGCTACAATCAAAACAACTACTGAGGACATAATACATAGATATCCTGCCACAGTAATATTCTCCATCTGTAAAATAAATGTACACTGGTGATGCTACAATCAGAACAACCATCAGGGCCATACTACATCAATACCCTGCAACATTAATGCTCTCCATTTCTAAAATAAACGTACACTGATGATGTTACAATCAAACTAACCATTGGGGCCATACTACATAGATATCCTGTCACATTGATGCCCTCCATCTCTAAAATAAACATGCACTGGTGATGCTACAATCAGAATAACTAATGGAGCCATACTTCATAAATATCCTGCCACATTCATGCCCTCCATCTTCGAAATAGTTGTACTCTGGTGGTGCTGCAGTCAGAAAAAACATTAGAGCCATGCTATGTAGATATCCTGCCACATTAATGCTCTCCATCTCTAAAATAAACATATATTAGTGATACTACAATCAGAACAACCATTGTCACCGTACTATGTAGATATCCTTTCACCTTAATGCTCTCCATCACCAAAATAAACATCCAGTGGTGATGTCTTAATCAGAACAACCATTGGGGTCACACTATATAGCTATCCTGCCACATCAATGCTCTCCATCTATAAAATATACATACACTGGTGATGCTACAATCAGAACAACCATTGGGGCCATACTGCATAGAACTTCTGCCATATCAATGATCTACATGTTTAAAATAAAAATACACTGTTGATGCTACAATCAGAACAACCATTCGGGCCATACTAGGTTTATATCTTGTGGCATACATTCCCTCCATCTCTAAAATAATTGTACACTGATGATGCTAAAATCAGAATAACCATTGGAGCCATACTACATAGATATCCTGTCATATTAATGCCCTCCATCTCTAAAATAAATGTACACTGGTGATGCTACAATCAGAAGAAACATTGGGACAATACTACATAAATATCCAGACACATTAGTGTTCTCCATTTCTAAAATAAATGTACACTAGTGATGCTACAATCAGAACAACTATTGGGGGGCCATACTACATTGAAATCCTGCCACATTAATACTCTCCATCTCTAAAATAACTGTACAGTAGTGATGCTACGATCAAAGTAATCATTGCGACCATACTACTTAGATATCCTGCCACATTAATGCCCTCCATCTTTAAAATAAATGTTCTTTGGTGATGCCACAGTCAGAAAAAAACATTATTTTCATAACATGTAAATTTCCTGTCACATTAATGCTCTCCATCTCTAAAATAAACATACACTAGTGATGCTATAATCAGTATAACTATTGGGGCCATACTACATAGATATCCTGTGAAAATGTATGCCCTCCATCTCTAAATTAAACATATGCTGGTGAAGCTGCAATCAGAACAACCACTGGGGCCATACTACATAGATATCCTGTGACATTAATGTTCTCCATCTCTAAAATAAATGTACACTGGTGATGCTACAATCAGAACAAGCATTGGGGCAATACTACAGAGATATACTGCCACATTATTGCTCCCCAGCTCTAAAATAAATGTACACTGATGATGCTACAAGCAGAGTAACCATTAGGGCCATACTACATAGATATCCTGTCACATTAATGCCCTCCATCTCTAAAATAAATGTACAATGGTGATGCTACAATCAGAACAACTATTGGGGCCATACTACATAGATATCCTGCCACATTAATGCCCTCCATCTTTGAAATAAGTGTACTCTGGTGATGCTACAGTCAGAACAACCATTAGGGCCATACTATGTAGATATCCTGCCACATTAATTGTCTCCATCTTTAAAATTAACATATAGTGGTGATGTTACAATCAGAACAACCATTGGGGTCATACTATATAGATATCCTGCCACCTTAATGCTCCTCATCTCTAAAATAAATGTACACTGGTGATGCTACATTCAGAACAACCATTGGGGTCACACTACCCAGCTATCCTGCCACATTAATGTAGTCCATCTCTAAAATAAACATACACAGGTGATGCTACAATCAGAATAACCATTGAAGCCATACTACATAGAAATCCTGCCATAATATTGCCCTCCAGGTCTAGAATAAACATACACTGGTGATGCTACAATCAGAATAACCATTGAAGCCATACTACATAGAAATCCTGCCATAATATTGCCTTCCATGTCTAGAATAAACATACACTGGTGATGCTACAATCAGAATAACCATTGAAGCCATACTACATAGAAATCCTGCCATAATATTGCCCTCCATGTCTCGAATAAACATACACTGGTGATGCTACAATCTGAAAAATCACTGGGGCCATACTATTTAGATATCCTGCCACCTTAATGCTCTCCATTGCCAAAATAAACAAACACTGGTAATGCTAGAATCAGAACAACCATTGGGGTCACACTATATAGCTATCCTGCTACATTAATGCTCTTCATCTCTAAAATAAACTTACACTGGTGATGCTACAATCAGAACAACCATTGCGGCCATACTGCATAGAACTCCTGCCATATCAATGCTCTTCATGTTTAAAATAAACATACACTGGTGATGCTACAATCAGAACAACCACTGGGGCCATAGTATGTTGATACGAAGTACTAAAGGCAGAGACGTGTCCAATATTTATTAAGGATATCCACACCTCCAGGCTAGTTGCTCAGCATAATGCATCCAAGATTATCCAAGTGTAACTAACTCTGGGAAAGACTAGGGTGATTTGCTTGTGGTCAATTGTACCTTGCTACAGAACCCCCACCATGCCCCAGGATTGCCACTCCTCATTTCTTGATACACTGGAAAATATTAGGGTACAACCTAACACCCTAATAATGGGCGATTTCAACTACCCCACCATTTACTGAGAAAACTACTCATGTACCAACCCTTCTTCAATGTTTTCTGGAATTCATAAATTCCAATGCCTTAGATCAACTTATCTACACCCCCACCAGGGGCAGCAATATCCTAGACCTGGTCATTACCAACATGGGCAACTGGTGTTCCACACCAGAGGTCAGTTCCTCGTTGGTCAGATCTGACCACAAGCAAATCACCTTAGACATCCACATCCCATCTCCACCCCCCATTAGGGGAAACCACCATAGAAAATTTCTCCAAAGCCAACTTCACACTTTTAAGACAGAATTGGCAAACTTCACGACACCCATGCTGATGGACAACAGAGGTACGACTGCTGAATCCTATACAATTGCACTTTATAAGCATTTACACAAGTGCATGGATTGTGCATTCCCTAACAGAACCAAGATGCTATCCTCAAAAAAAAAGTAAGCCAATCTGGTGGTCCCCTGCCATAAACAAAATCTACAACAGAAAAAAGAAACTGTTGCCAAAAAAGAAAAATCCCATGATTGGAGGAACTCTGTGGTCAGCCTCAGTAAGAAGCTGGGATCCCTCATAAAATCCTCCAAAGCTTATTACGAAAACAAAATCACCACTGATTCTAAAGATAACCACAAAGCATTCTATAGCTATGTCAAGAATCTCAATGGCAACACTCAGATCTACTCTGAGTTACAGCACAATGGCACTAAATATACAGAATCAACTGATATTGCCAAAATCCTGGCAGATAGGTTCAGTGCTAACTTTGCCGATCTCTCATCCCATAAAGGGCCCATCTTTATACCGGAAGAGTGCAAAGTTCCTGTAATCACAGCTGCAGAGGTAAAAAACATATTCTCCAAAGCCAAGAACACATCATCCATGGGACCTGACAACATCCCAGGCTGCATTCTACATGAACTACACAACAAACTGGCACCCCAACTAAGTACCATGTTCAGTCATAGCGTCACCTCAGGCTTTGTGCCCACTGAATGGTGCACAGCAACAGTTATTCCACTCCACAAAGGGGGAGCCACCATGGACCCCAGGAACTACCGGCCCATTAGCCTGACGAGCCTGGTCTGCAAGGCTATGGAACATACCATCATGGAACTTATAAACAATGACACTGGTAATCGCCAAACTCTGGACCCTACCCAGGTTGGGTTTGTAAAAGGCAGATCATGTCTCCAAAACCTGATAGACTTCTTTGAAGCCATCACCAAAGCCGTAGATGAGGGTAAGGTGGTTCACACAGCCTATCTAGATCTCGTCAAGGCTTTCGACACCATCTCCCACTCTGGAATTATAGATAAACTCACTAAACTAGATATAAATCCCTATGTCACAAGATGGGTTGCCAACTGGTTCACTGACAGAACCCACACTGTGAAAGTAGCAGACTCTAAATCCAACTTCAGACCAGTGACAAGTGGAGTACCACAGGGTTCAGTCCTAGGTCCTCTCCTGTTTGTTATCTACTTCTCTGAAGTACAGGCTAACACAGAAGGTCTTTGGCTAACAAAGTTCACAGATGACTGCAAACTAGGAGCCATAATCAAAACTCCTAATGATGTGGACATCCTACAAAAGGGCCTCACTGAGACAGATGCCTGGTGTCAAAGCCATGGCCTCAAGCTCAATGCCAAAAAGTGCATTGTCATCCCTTTTGGTAAAAACTCTGTACCCATGAACTACCACATAGGCGGTAGTCTACTTAACACTGAAAGTGTAATAAGAGACCTTGGGACACAGGTGGACATTAATCTCACCTTTGATAATCACATCTCCACAGTAGTCAGGAAATCCTTCTATGTGACACACCTCATCAAAAAAAGTTTCTCATCCAGGAAAAAAAGGTCATTGTTCCCCTCTACTCATCACTCATTAAACCCATTATAGAGTACAACACCCCTTTTGGTACATACCTCACAAGACATCTACAACAACTGGAAAAGCCACAGAAATACCTCACAAAGAGGATTACTGACCTCAAACAGATGCCCTACACTGACCGTCTCAAAAAATTACAGTTTTACTCTGTCGCATATTACCTACTCAGAGGCGATTTCTGCCTAACATACAAAGCTATGTCAAACCCAGAGAGTTGGACATGCTCCACTTAATGAAATCCCAATCCCTCTGAGCTACAGGCTCTAGGGACCTAAACCTTGTCACTACACTAAACAGAACAAGCTGGAGGGATAGATTCCTGCCCCAGAGACTCCCCATACTCTGGAACAAACTACTTATCTATATGAAACAAAGCTCCTCATTAACACTCTTCAAGAAAAATTTTGATGATTGGATGGGAGATAGCAAATTCACCCCGTGGATCACGTCTGTGGCTCTGCTTGACAGGGGCACAGGAAAATAATTTTCTTGGGTGTCAAAAGCCAGGGTACCATTTGGCTAGGCTTATATAGGCTATAGGGCCAGTAACCTAGTAACTACTTATGAATCTATATCCTATGACATTAATTCCCTCCATCTCTAAAATAAATGTACACTGAAGATACTAAAATCAGAATAACCATTGGAGCTATACTACATAAATATCTTGTCATATTAATGCCCTCCATCTCTAAAATAAATGTACACTGGTGATGCTACAATCAGAAGAAACATTGGGGCAATACTACATAGATATCCTGCCACATTAATGCCCTCCATCTTTGAAATAAGTGTACTCTGGTGATGCTACAGTCAGAACAACCATTAGGGCCATACTATGTAGATATCCTGCCACATTAATTGTCTCCATCTTTAAAATTAACATATAGTGGTGATGTTACAATCAGAACAACCATTGGGGTCATACTATATAGATATCCTGCCACCTTAATGCTCCTCATCTCTAAAATAAATGTACACTGGTGATGCTACATTCAGAACAACCATTGGGGTCACACTACCCAGCTATCCTGCCACATTAATGTAGTCCATCTCTAAAATAAACATACACAGGTGATGCTACAATCAGAATAACCATTGAAGCCATACTACATAGAAATCCTGCCATAATATTGCCCTCCAGGTCTAGAATAAACATACACTGGTGATGCTACAATCAGAATAACCATTGAAGCCATACTACATAGAAATCCTGCCATAATATTGCCTTCCATGTCTAGAATAAACATACACTGGTGATGCTACAATCAGAATAACCATTGAAGCCATACTACATAGAAATCCTGCCATAATATTGCCCTCCATGTCTCGAATAAACATACACTGGTGATGCTACAATCTGAAAAATCACTGGGGCCATACTATTTAGATATCCTGCCACCTTAATGCTCTCCATTGCCAAAATAAACAAACACTGGTAATGCTAGAATCAGAACAACCATTGGGGTCACACTATATAGCTATCCTGCTACATTAATGCTCTTCATCTCTAAAATAAACTTACACTGGTGATGCTACAATCAGAACAACCATTGCGCCATACTGCATAGAACTCCTGCCATATCAAAGCTCTTCATGTTTAAAATAAACATACACTGGTGATGCTACAATCAGAACAACCACTGGGGCCATAGTATGTTGATACGAAGTACTAAAGGCAGAGACGTGTCCAATATTTATTAAGGATATCCACACCTCCAGGCTAGTTGCTCAGCATAATGCATCCAAGATTATCCAAGTGTAACTAACTCTGGGAAAGACTAGGGTGATTTGCTTGTGGTCAATTGTACCTTGCTACAGAACCCCCACCATGCCCCAGGATTGCCACTCCTCATTTCTTGATACACTGGAAAATATTAGGGTACAACCTAACACCCTAATAATGGGCGATTTCAACTAACCCACCATTTACTGAGAAAACTACTCATGTACCAACCCTTCTTCAACGTTTTCTGGAATTCATAAATTCCAATGCCTTAGATCAACTTATCTACACCCCCACCAGGGGCAGCAATATCCTAGACCTGGTCATTACCAACATGGGCAACTGGTGTTCCACACCAGAGGTCAGTTCCTCGTTGGTCAGATCTGACCACAAGCAAATCACCCTAGACATCCACATCCCATCCCCACCCCACCCCATTAGGGAAACCACCGTAAAAAATTTTCTCCAAAGCCAACTTCACACTTTTTAAGACAGAAGTGGCAAACTTCACGACACCCATGCTGACGGACAACAGAGGCACGACTGCTGAATCCTATACAATTACACTTTATAAGCACTTACACAAGTGCATGGATTGTGCATTCCCTAACAGAACCAAGATGCTATCCTCAAAAAAAAAGTAAGCCAATCTGGTGGTCCCCTGCCATAAACAAAATCTACAACAGAAAAAAGAAACTGTTGCCAAAAAAATAAAAATCCCATGATTGGAGGAACTCTGTGGTCAGCCTCAGTAAGAAGCTGGGATCCCTCATAAAATCCTCCAAAGCTTATTACGAAAACAAAATCACCACTGATTCTAAAGACAACCACAAAGCATTCTATAGCTATGTCAAGAATCTCAATGGCAACACTCAGATCTACTCTGAGTTACAGCACAATGGCACTAAATATACAGAATCAACTGATATTGCCAAAATCCTGGCAGATAGGTTCAGTGCTAACTTTGCCGATCTCTCATCCCATAAAGGGCCCATCTTTATACCGGAAGAATGCAAAGTTCCTGTAATCACAGCTGCAGAGGTAAAAAACATATTCTCCAAAGCCAAGAACACATCATCCATGGGACCTGACAACATCCCAGGCTGCATTCTACATGAACTACACAACAAACTGACACCCCAACTAAGTACCATGTTCAGTCATAGCGTCACCTCAGGCTTTGTGCCCACTGAATGGAGCACAGCAACAGTTATTCCACTCCACAAAGGGGGAGCCACCACGGACCCCAGGAACTACCGGCCCATTAGCCTGACGAGCCTGGTCTGCAAGGCTATGGAACATACCATCATGGAACTTATAAACAATGACACTGGTAATCGCCAAACTCTGGACCCTACCCAGGTTGGGTTTGTAAAAGGCAGATCATGTCTCCAAAACCTGATAGACTTCTTTGAAGCCATCACCAAAGCCGTAGATGAGGGTAAGGTGGTTCACACAGCCTATCTAGATCTCGTCAAGGCTTTCGACACCATCTCCCACTCTGGAATTATAGATAAACTCACTAAACTAGATATAAATCCCTATGTCACAAGATGGGTTGCCAACTGGTTCACTGACAGAACCCACACTGTGAAAGTAGCAGACTCTAAATCCAACTTCAGACCAGTGACAAGTAGAGTACCACAGGGTTCAGTCCTAGGTCCTCTCCTGTTTGTTATCTACTTCTCTGAAGTACAGGCTAACACAGAAGGTCTTTGGCTAACAAAGTTCACAGATGACTGCAAACTAGGAGCCATAATCAAAACTCCTAATGATGTGGACATCCTACAAAAGGGCCTCACTGAGACAGATGCCTGGTGTCAAAGCCATGGCCTCAAGCTCAATGCCAAAAAGTGCATTGTCATCCCTTTTGGTAAAAACTCTGTACCCATGAACTACCACATAGGCGGTAGTCTACTTAACACTGAAAGTGTAATAAGAGACCTTGGGACACAGGTGGACATTAATCTCACCTTTGATAATCACATCTCCACAGTAGTCAGGAAATCCTTCTATGTGACACACCTCATCAAAAAAGGTTTCTCATCCAGGAAAAAAAGGTCATTGTTCCCCTCTACTCATCACTCATTAAACCCATTATAGAGTACAATGCCCCTTTTGGTACGTACCTCACAAGACATCTACAACAACTGGAAAAGCCACAGAAATACCTCACAAAGAGGATTACTGACCTCAAACAGATGCCCTACACTGACCGTCTCAAAAAATTACAGTTTTACTCTGTCGCATACTACCTACTCAGAGGCGATTTCTGCCTAACATACAAAGCTATGTCAAACCCAGAGAGTTGGACATGCTCCACTTAATGAAATCCCAATCCCTCTGAGCTTCAGGCTCTAGGGACCTAAACCTTGTCACTACACTAAACAGAACAAGCTGGAGGGATAGATTCCTGCCCCAGAGACTCCCCATACTCTGGAACAAACTACTTATCTATATGAAACAAAGCTCCTCATTAACACTCTTCAAGAAAAATTTTGATGATTGGATGGGAGATAGGAAATTCACCCCATGGATCACGTCTGTGGCTCTGCTTGACAGGGGCACAGGAAAATAATTTTCTTGGGTGTCAAAAGCCAGGGTACCATTTGGCTAGGCTTATATAGGCTATAGGGCCAGTAACCTAGTACCTACTTATGAATCTATATCCTATGACATTAATTCCCTCCATCTCTAAAATAAATGTACACTGATGATACTAAAATCAGAATAACCATTGGAGCTATACTACATAAATATCTTGTCATATTAATGCCCTCCATCTCTAAAATAAATGTACACTGGTGATGCTACAATCAGAAGAACCATTGGGGCAATACTACATAGATATCCTGCCACATTAGTGTTCTCCATTTCTAAAATAAATTTACACTAATGATGCTACAATCAGAGCAACGTTTGGGGCCATACTACATTGAAATCCTGCCACATTAATACTCTCCCTCTCTAAAATAAATACACAGTGGTGATGCTATGATCATAGTAATCTTTGCAGCCATACTACTTAGATATCCTGCCACGTTAATGCCCTCCATCTTTAAAATAAATGTACTCTGGTGATGCCACAGTCAGAAAAAACATTATTTTCATAACATGTAAATTTTCTGCCACATTAATTCTCTCCATCACTAAAATAATCATACACTAGTGATGCTATAATAAGTATACCTATTGAGGCCATACTACATAGATATCCTGTGAAAAGTGATGCCCTCCACCTCTAAAATAAACATATGCTGGTGAAGCCACAATCAGAACAACCATTGGGGACATACTACATATCTATCTTGCCACATTAATGCTCTCCATCTCTAAAAATACATACACTGGTGATGCTACAATCAGAACAAGCATTGTGGCAATACTACATAGATATACTGTCACATTATTGCTCTCCATCTCTAAAATAAATGTACACTGATGATGCTACAAGCAGAGTAACCATTGGGGCCATACTACATAGATATACTGTCACATTAATATCTTCCATCTCTAAAATAAACATACTCTGGTGATGCTAAATCGGAACAACTATTGGGGCCATACTTCATAGATATCCTGCCACATTAATGCCCCCCATCTTTGAAATAAGTGTACTCTGGTGATGCTACAGTCAGAGCAGCCATTAGGTCCATTCTATGTTGATATCCTTCCACATTAATTCTCTCCATCTCTAAAATAAACATATAGTGGTGATGCTACAATCAGAACAACCACTGGGGCCATACTACGTAGATATCCTGCCACCTTAATGCTCTCCATCTCCAAAATAAATGTGCACTGGTGATGCTACAATCAGAACAACCATTGGGGTCACACTACCTAGCTATCCTGCCACATTAATGTAGCCCCTCTCTAAAATAAACATACACTGGTGATGCTACAATCAGAATAACCATTGAAGCCATACTATATAGAAATCCTGCCATATTATTACCCTCCATGTCTAAAATAAACATACATTGGTGATGCTACAATCAGAACAACCACTGGGGGCCATACTATGTTGATATGCTGTGATATTAATGCTCTCCATCTCTAAAATAAATGAACACTGATGATACTACAATCAAAATAACCATCGGAGCTATACTACATAGAAATCTTGTCATATTAATGCCCTCCATCTGTAAAATAAATGTACACTGGTGCTGCTACAATCAGAACAACCATTGGGGCAAGGCTAGATAGATATCCTGCCACATTAGCGTTCTCCATTTCTAAAATAAACTTTCACTAGTGATGCTACAATCAGAACAACTATTGAGGTCATACTACATTGAAATCCTGCCACATTAATACTCTCCCTCTTTAAAATACATTTAAACTGGTGATGCTATGATCAGAGCAAGCATTGCGGTCATACTACTTAGATATCCTGCTACATTAATGCTCTCCATTTCTAAACTAAACATACACTGGTGATGCTAAATCAGAAAAAATATTGGCCCCATACTATGTAAATATCCTGCCACATTTATGCTCTCCATCTCTAAAATAAACATACACTGATTATGCTACAATTGTAATTGCCATTGGGGCCAAACTACAGAGCTATCCTGCCACATTAATGCCTTCCATCTCTAAAATAAATGTACACTGATGAGGGTACAATTTGAAGAAACATTGGGGCAATGCTATGTAGATATCCTGCCAAATTAATGTTCTCCAACTCTAAAATAAACATACACTGGTGATGCTGCAATCAAAACAACCATTGAGGCCATACTACATAGATACCCTGTCACATTAATGCTCTCCAACTCTAAAATAAATGTACACTGGTGATGTTACAATCAGAACAACTATTGGGGCCATACTATGTATATTTCCTGCCACATTAATGCTCTCCATCTCTAAAATAATGTACACTGGTTGGGGATCCACATATGTGCATACCCCTATTAACTTCTTCTTCTTTCAGCTTTCCCCAGTTAGGGGTCGCCACAGCGGATCATCTGTCCGCTCATGATTGGCAGTGGAGTTTTACGGTGTTGAGTTGCCAGCCCAGCACCCGACCTTCCACAGAAGGCACACACACACACGCCTTGGGCCAATTTAGAGTGTCCAATCCACCTACTGCATGTCTTTGTGATGTGGGAGGGAACCCGAGCACGCGGAGGAAACCTATGCGACCACAGGGAGGACATGCAGACTCCGCACAGAAGGCAACGCTGCCGAGAATTGAACCGGAGAACCTCTTGCTGTGAGGCAGCAATGCTAACTGCTGCACCACTGTGGCCACCCTGCATACCCCAATTAACAATTTCCTTAAAATTTTGTTAACCTCAAACAATATTTTTAAATGTTTCCTTTCTTATAAGTTAACCTAGGCATGTTGCCAAGATTACCAGTTAACCCATCAATACCAACAATGAAGGACCGTTTCCTTGTAAAAATCTTCTTAACATCCATATTTCTACTATTGCTTTCCAACACCATTATTGTACAAAATATGTTCTCATATTTCTTATAACTGGATAATTTAAATGGATTTCTAATCAAGCATAGATATTGTGTAAGCCTAACATGCTTCACCTTCTCATAACAACTATTAAACAGAGCCTGTGGTTACTCCATGTCTAAAAACATTGTTTTTAAGAATTCACACTCTTCCAAAAATATGTGCTCTTCAGAGAACAACCTTGACAGTCTTACCAGTTTCCCTTTCACAATGTTTTTATTATGCTGCAGGGGGTGAGAGATATTAAAGTAAAGCAAACTATTTGAGTAGGTTGCCATAAGACCAACAGAGAATTTGAAGGAACATTACCATAATTCTTGTACAACATATCCAAAAGACTTATCTTGTCCTTATCCATCATCATCATCATCATCAGCTCCTATTTCTTCCCACTTTTCAACATGGGGTCAGGGTATCATGTTAACTTTTGCTAACTCTCTTGATTCACTGCCGCATTCCTGCCTTCTTTAACACTCATGTCTGATTGTCACAGATCTTCCTTCACACAATCTATCCAGCTCTTAGGTTCATAGATTCATAGATTAGTACTAGGCTAGCTGCCCTTGCGAGCCATTTTAAGCCTAGCCAATTATCTCTTGTGAGACTCAAACCCTGCTCCTTGTGTTTGTAAGGCAAACACCTTAACCATTAGGCCACCCTCCCAACCCTGTCTTTGCTGGACATCCTCGCTTCCTCTTACCTTCTTCATGTCTGTCCCAAATCTTCCTCATCAAATTGTCTTCTGCTTTTCTACACATGTACCCAAACCACTGTAATCTGTTCCCTTTGATCCTTTCTGCAATTTGAGCTACTTTGGATTCTGCTCTTATGTCCTCATCTGTCTCTCAGTGTGCATCCTATCACCTTTCTCAGGCACTTCATTTCCATCACTTCTAGCTTCTTCAACTATTCTGCCTGTACTGCCCAGGTTTCTGTACCATACAGTAGTACTGGTCACACCACTGTCTTGTACACCTTACTTTTCAGCTTCTTTGGCATTCTTGTCATAGACTATACCTGATACTCTATGCCAGTTCTGCAGTCCCTCTGATTCTAGCTTTGACCTCTTCATTCAGACTACCCTTCTCCTCAACTACTCCTCCCAGATACTTGAAGCTGTTTACCCTTTCCACTATCTTTCATTCTGTCTCTATTCTCAGCTTCTTCTGATTACCGAATTTGCTGCCATTACAACCATTTTATCTGTGCTTAGTTTCATCCCATGTGCCTACAGAGTTGCAGTCCATTCTCCTATCTTTTGCTGAAGCTCTAGCTCAGAGTCTGCCTGTACTACCACATTATCTACATACAGCAGCTTTGTTGATCCGTCCCCTCCATCCTGTTTGCTAATGTAGTCCATCACCAGTATGAACAGCAATGGGCTCAGAACTGAACCCTGATGTACACCTACACCCACTGGGAACTCCTCTGTGAGGCTGAACACTGTCCAACTTGAGTCATTGGGTCCTTGTACATAGCCTGCACTAATTCTACCAATGTTTCTGGGACTTCAAACCACCACAGTACTGCCCAAATCAGCTTTCTTGGGACCGTGTCATATGCTTTCTCCAAGTCTAGGAATGCCCAGTTGAACTCTCTCTCCTCATCTCTAGCTTCTTCTCAAGTATCTGTCTCAATGCAAACATCAGTTCAGTTGTGCTGCATCCTGATCTGAATTCAAACTGCTCATCTCCTATCTTACATTTTATTACTCTGCATATCTGTTTATCAATCACCCTCTCCAGAATTTTCATGCGATGTGATAGGAGTTTGATGCCTCTGTACTGCCCATAGTTATGGATGTCGCCTTTGTTCTTGTGCACTGGCACGAGTATGCTTATTCTCCAGTAATCCAGGCTACGCCTTTCTCTCCACACTGCTATTAGTACCCTCAGGAGCTATTTCTCCCCTATCTCACTCAGCACCTTTATCATATCTGCTGTGACCTCATTTGAGCCTGCTGCTTTCCCTGACTTCCTCTTCCTTAGTGCTGGTCTTACTTCTTTTAGGGTGGGCTCCTCTTCATCTCTCATTGTGGGCTGTTTCTGGGGCAGTACAGCTTCTGTGGAGTTTTCTTCATTCAGAAGCTGCTAGAAATACTCCTTCCATCTGCCTTTGATGTCCTCTGGGCTGGTGAGCAGGTTGTTGCTGGCATCCCTTATGAAGGGTGTCTGACTATCTTCTTTATCTTTCTGTCTTTGCCTTGCAACCTGATATAGTTTCTTTGTGCCCTTTACTGAGTCACTTTCCAGAAGTTGGTGCAGTGCCTCCAATGTCCTAGTCTTTGCTATTGCAACTTCTTTCTTAGCTTCTTTGTTAGCCAACCAGTAGTCCATCCTAGCCTGGTCAGACTTTTCTGATTTCCAATTCTTCTTGCACTCCTTTTTTTTCTTTTGATGACTTCCTGGACTTCTGCATTCCACCTCCAGCTTTCCCCATGTACCTTTTTTCCATACCTGGCTCAGCCACATATCTTTTCTGTAATACTAACACATGCTGTTTTTAAGCACTGCCATTCTTCTTCAACTCCACCTATTTCCTCCTCTTCTTGGGGTGCTAGAGGCTTGAGTAAGTCCTTGAACTGTTGTACTTTCTCTCCAGTCAACTTCCAGGTCTTCAGCCTGGTCTTTGTTGACCTTAGAACCTGCTCTGACCACTGCTTGCAGCTGATTGTGGCAACTAGTGGTTTATGCTGTGGGCTGACTGTTTCACTGGGGATGACATTGCAATCATGGATTCTGCCCCAGTGCCTTTTCTTTACTAGGAGAAAGTCTACCTGAGTTGCATGTTGACTACTCTTGTATGTGATCTTGTGACTGTCTCTCTTTGTGAACCACGTGTTGGCTACTATCAAGCCATTTGCCAGACAGAAGTCTGGAATGGCTTCTCTTTCTTTATTCCTGTTGCCCCACCCATGTGGACCCAGGCAGTCCTCATATCCTGTTCTGTCTGTCCCAATATGTGCATTCAAGTCACCCATTATCAACATCAATTCATGTTGTCCTGCTTTATCTAGTAGGTCCTGCAACTGCTGTGTGAATGCACTCTTTTCCTCACTATCACAACCCAGCTGTGGAGCATAAGATGAGATTATGAATACTGCCATATAATTATACTGGAGTCTGACTGCCATGAGTATGTCATTAATTCTGATGATATCACTTATTGCCTTCTGAAGCCTCTTTCTCACCACAATTCTGACAACATTTTTGCCTGCCCTCCACCGGAGTAGTAGACTCTGTCTCCCAAGCCAAGTGGCTTTGCTGCACTGCCCTTCTATCTCATCTCCAGGCTACATAGGATGTCCAGCCTCCTCCATAGCATCATGTCATCCACTTCCAAGCTGTATCCTGTCAGTGTGAACCTACATTAAGTGTAGCAATTCTCAGTTCATGTTTGGCAGATTGGTTGGTTTTACATCCAGCTTTCACTCAACAGAGCTATCCCAGGTAACCCAGGCTGGGCAACTAGACACTGGTCAGCAAGTAGCTTATTGAACCAGGGCTGCTGGGCTTTTTTATGGTGGGCACACACTGACCAATAGGGCCACATACACCTGTCCCACCATTAGCATGGGTCCCTGGCATGGGTCAGAGTAGGCCGGGTCCTCAACCCACTTATCACCGGTAACTACCTATGCCCAATTTTGGTGACATTAGTCAACATGACCGAATCACCTAGGGCCATATTTTACACTGTTGAGTGGCTAGCCCTGCCATGGAGTGCAGCCTGTGATCAGTGTTCTCCTATCTTGAGGATACTGTGCACCACAATAGATGCCCAAAGCGGTTGGTCTGTACAACTCTTGCCCCATAGGGCACCATGTAGAGTCTGTGCTGCTGCCCACAACTCCATTCATTGGTGAGTCTGAGATGGAAACACTCAGAATGTTTTTCGGACATGGGAGAAACCCCACAGAGACACAGTGAGAGTCCTTATCCATCTCACTAACAAAACTGAAACAAATCTGAACTTTGGTTAATAAAATATAGACATTCACTCAACATATCATAGCTCTCAGCACATAAGTAAAAATGGCATCCATCAGTGGTGACTATCAATGCATTAGGATCAAACACAGTGATGGAAACAGCTTACAGAAAGTGTCAGAAGTGTTTTAAAACATGTTTTGTGTCACTAAAGATGTCTTTAATGTGAAACTCCACCAATTTAGCCATTAGCTCAGTCCTGGATCCAGATGACACTGCACTCTGCCTCATACGTGGATAGTCAACACAACTGTGCACCTTAGGGATACCAAAAATGGATGGAGCCAAGAGATTCTCAAACTTCATGTATTCTAAATGCTCATATATGAATTACAATTCAAATCTAAATCATTCAGCCAGAGAGCTTCTTTGGCAAATTGAACTGAATGCCATTATATTTGAATACATAGCTGATAATCCCAAAATGGGCTAAATTGTTTATGTTTTACTACTTTTTTATATAAAACATGAATGTGTGATAATTTGTGATTTGAAGATAATTTAACAAGTTTAATTGAATTTTTACAGTTTTATTATAATGTAGTTATGCTTTGGGCAGTTTGAAAGGAAATGTTTTTGCAGTCCTGTAATTATTTTTTTTTTGGCCATATCAAAGCAGTGGCTATGTTTATAAAACAGGAAATGGGAAGTGAATGTTTAAATATGAGGAAGTTCCATGTGTTTTATGTTAGGAATGAAAGTGATTATTAAACAAGTGTTCATGTGGCTTTACCTGACTTGGCTTGCAATTTTTTAAGCTTGGTACCTTTCTGCTTGCCCCTTTAGACAAGTATGTGGTTATCTGTACAAGCTGCCATATAACAAACTTCTGTACTGTGATGAGCACTGACATGGATGAAGATGTTTTTACTGTGCAATGTCAAAGCTTGTAGCATGCTAGTTATGCTAATGAGTGTATTTAGAGGAAATATTGTGGAGTAACTCTTTTATCTAATTGTCAACTGCTGCGCTAAGAAGCTCCTTTAATATCATGCATACATATCATTACCTGGCAAACATTTTGCATATTTTCAGGCAGGTCAATGACCCTGGCAAGAACTCAGGGGAAATATTTAGTCATCTAGTGGCCTCCACAGGCACTAAGCTGCAGAAATAGAAGCATATGTAGGCACTGATGGGATATGCATTACATGCCATCATTCATACGCTCTCACCACAATGGCATGCCATGTATTTTTGTTCTGTGCAATGGAGACACAGTGACTGGTTGCACTAACAAGATATACAAGGATGTGTGTCACATTATGACAGCAGCAAAGTGCACGAGGACAAGATAGCTACCATTTTGCTCTGGATTTTGCTTGATATGTGACCATGGCTTCTCAAGGCACTGAGTGTAGCATGGATCCCAGTATACCCCAGTTAAACTGTCTAGATTTTTGTAGAATGTTTTTGCCTCATATTTTTGGTCTGTTCCTCCTAAAAATTATGGTTTTCTGGCAAGCCATTGAAGATTGAAGTTACTAAATAATAACATGCATTTGAGTTTCAGACTACATATCCTTCAGAAAATGCATGCTAACATGAATACCGTTATTCCAACCACATCCTAAGTTTATAAGAACAGTATTTGAAGTCTGTCCCGATTTTTGTTCCTTTGTCCCCCTGCCCCCCCATTATTTTAGGCTTTGTCCAGATTTCTTGTGCTAAGAGGTTGAAAAGTATGGATCCCAGTCTTCCATGGAATAAAGTAAAATTTCTGTACTTTATCTATTGAGACCACTGGGAAGACCTGCTGAGGGGACTCTTATTTATTAATTTTATTTATTTTCATTTGTTGATAGGAGAGATAGACTGGATAAAACTACTTTTCAACGGATCCCTGGGGAGAGAAGCTCCATGTTTACATATTAACAAAAAACAAGAAAAAGATAGAAAATAGGGGACAGAAATTCACATGTTGACTATATGCAAATAGAACAGAGAATAGGTATAAGAATACATACAGAGTGATGAGGCTGTAGATGTATCCAGGTGCAGAGCAGAAACATAACCAAGAGTTGGACAGATAGTAAGTCTGGCTTTAAAGGATTTCAGTTTTTCTAGTTGTCATATTTCAATCAGTATATTGTTCCACAGTTTAGTGACCTAACTTGAATAAATTGAGTTGCCAGCTATGGTTTTAGATACAATAGAAAGCAGGAGACATTTATTTCCTGAACACAGTTCCTCTGTAAGTGAGTAGTGTTAGAGAGTGTTGCTTAAAGAAGCACATTTTCAGGTTTATAAATTAGGTTGTGTACACTAATGATGTGTATGTAGGACAGAAATTGTGGAAACTCAATCCAATGTAATTGTTTAAGGACAACACAGTGAAGTGTTCTGGATTGAAGGTTAGTTGCAAATTTAGCCATATTGTTATAGTATGCATCCAGTTTTTTCATATGTAAAGAGTTCAGGTTATTAAGAATGGCAGTTGCCTAAAAAAGTGATAAAAGAAAACAGGATGAAGCTATAGATTTCCTATCAGATTCTGAGAGATATGGAATAGCAAGATAAAGTGAACTAAATTGTTGGTGTGTGTGTGTTTTTTTAATGTTGTGAAGAATATGATCCTCACATTTTAGGTTTTCAAATATAGTAACAACCATCAGTTCACTCTCTGATACTATTTATATTGTGTTACTGTCTTTTGATATAACAATAAAGCTTTATTTTTAGTTCTGGTAATAAAGCTTTATTTTTAGTTCTGGTACTGTTTTGGTAAGAATATCATTAACTTGCTTTGCACTTATAATTGGTTGGAATGTGTAACCATAACTAAATAGTTGAGAAGGACTTTTGAGTGACTCTCTAAAGGTACAGTTGGAAGCTGAGCAGATCGTAGAATCATCTGTGTATTGCACTATGCTGGCATACATGGTTCCAGTGTGAATATCATTGATAAAGATGTTAAACAGCACTGGTCCCAGGACTGATCCTTGAAGAGTACCAACAGAGACAGCTAGAAATGTTGAGTATTTGTCTTGTCATTTTATAATTCACTGCACATTTCTTTGGTGCCACTGAAACCAAGTGTAATGAGTGATCAAGTCCTAAAGAGAAGAGTTTAGTTACTAATTTTTCATGAGAAACTTTATCAAAAATTTTAGGTAGGTATAAGAAATGAGAAGAGACAGGGTTACCTGTATTTCTGTGAACAATTGTGATGTTTATGAA